>NC_057934.1:37277777-37577777 GCF_018555375.3 Anguilla rostrata
CTTCCAGGCCTAATTGCCATTTTCAGCTTCTGCCCTGCGAACCCCCCCCGTATTAACGCGAGGAAATCTCTCCTCTTCACTCCGAATCCCACGCGGCCGGCTCTCATACGCAGTCTCGTGGCCACGCTGACCTTAGACATCACTCCTAATCATCCTTCGGCCGCTGCGATCCGCGGGGACGCTTTCTGATTTTGTCGGCCCGCGCCTCGCTTTTCTCCCCGTCGCCCCGTTTTTTTTTTTTTTGTGGGTTTTTTTTTTTGACGGCCAGGTCTTCACCCCTATCTCTGGGCGCTCGAGCCCGGGGGGCCTCAACAGAACGATAACTGGTGTGAATGTGATTTTAAAAAACCTCGACAGGATTCAGCCGGCGAGCGGCGGGGGGCGGGGGCGGCGGGTGGCTGGAGGCCGAGCTGAACGCGGGAGCGCGAGGCCGCGCGCGCGAAGTCTTGCCGGCGCTACGGCTCGAAAAACATGCCGGCTTCCCGCCGGCCCGCGATTTCTACCCCGATCATTCTCCCCCTTCCTCATGAAATTCTAAACGTGAGCCGACCGTGTTGAATGCGCTGACAGCAATTTGCCTCTGATCCTCTCCTGGGGCCTGCTCGGCGGCAATTCGTGTAGACTGCGAAAGTGTCCCCCGCTGCACCCCGGTCTTGTACGGCATGTGTCTGCATTGTCGAAATGAAGTCTTTCTGACAAGTGTGGCACTCCGCGACGCTCAGACATGACAGGCACATAAAGATGCATTAGAGTGGCGACAGTGGTTCCAGGTCTTTTTTGTTTGTTCGAGTTTCCCCTTTCTTTGCTCCAGCGAGTGAGACTTCTGCTTTTTCTGTGTAGCCGTGAGCCTGTTCACTGTGATATTGACTTATCTGATCCAGTCGCTGTGGACCGATGTGTTTTGTCAGCAGTCTTTATACCCAACTGGATACGCTACTTTCTCAAACAGTCTTTAATCACAAGCGGTTGCCTAATCCGGTGTGCTAAATGGCAAACTGTTTGGTGTTAAATCACTGAGCTAACAGAGATAATTCAACACTGGCAGGCCAAATAAGAGATAAAAACCCAGTGATAGAATGTAATCCATCTGAGCTGATTTAATACCGACTGGTGGTTTGTGTAACCCAACCTCCATAAACTGCTTCCTTAGTCTCACATCCCAGCCTACATTAATGGGCAGGCTTACGTCTTCCTGGTGCTATCCCGTGCCTTATCAATGGACGTGACAGTGGTTTGTTGTCTAATTGCAGCTTTTCTCACAGCTCTGAGACAATTAGAGATATTCATTTTGGCAATTTGTCAAATTTGCTAGAGACAAATTATGTTTGGACAAGCATGAGGTAAGTCCTTCAAGAAACCGTTTTGAGGATTGTGAAATGGATTTAAACGCCAAGTAGTAAGAGAATTAGGCCTGTCTCTGTTCATTTTAATGTTGGGAGAGCAGTGGTTGGCAGCGTGGTTGTTAAAGAGCTGTTGTGGAAGACGGAAATAGTCGTTAGATCATTATCTTAATTTTAATGCAAGAAATATTTGCAGACAGGAGGCTGAGCTCTGCACAACAATAAACACATTCATCAGTAATCACCATTAGGCCTTCTTCTCAGTGTAATTTATTCATCCATCTAACTGTTCCATTTATTTATAGCAGGCAATGTGTTTTTCGCATGTTTTTTGCTGTGACATTAGTAACTACGTTTCAGTTAGATCCTACATAAAATGAAATGCTCTTTTCTAATGAAAGCAAATGGTTCTGACATCAATGGGCTAGAATAGGAACAGATTGTTATTTTCTGAGAGTTCCAGGACTTTGAAAGCATATCTAAAAAGCCTGATTTGGATAGCATTGCAAGGTCAGAGGCATCCATAAAAAGCACATTACGTGTACAACAAAACAAAACCGTATATATCTTGGTTGAGATTCAGTTGGACCAAAACAGGCTCTTTTTATACAAACCAGTTATTTTAAAACTGTGAATACTGTAGCATATGTCAGTATATTGTAAAATATGACATAACAAATATTGCACACACTCATTGCGCACACTCATTTTTTAAACCATTGGCTGCGTTAGACATCAACAGTACCCTCATGAAAAAGGAAAAATGAAATACAAATAAACATTTTTAATGAAACCCATTACGTGCATTATATCTTGTTCATATATGTATTTTCTCCTTTTAAATGAACAGTAAATCTACCGTAGAACTTGCGATAATGTTGTGTGCCTGTTTTATTTAATATAGAAACGTGTATCTGCATTAACTGTAGCATGGTAGTGGCTACATGTTGCCTGTGTTTACATGGCGCTGCTATAGTTTCAGTTTAAAAGAGCTGCAGCAAGTGAAGGAAGGTATGTGAACTGATAATGCAGTACATTTTAAATTAGTTGTTCCTGTTTGAATTGTGAAATGCAGCTCTGCTAAGGTGGTAAAAAAAAAAACATTTCTGGCCTGGTTGAGAAATTGAGAGATTGATGCTTATGGTGTCTTTGTGTATGTTTTTAATTAAATGTTTTGTATTAAATCTTCCCAAACAACAGCAAACAATATTTTGACCTGCAAAGATATAGCTGCCATATGAAATTATACAGTATATGGGTCACCAGATTTTGTGGTTTTTTTTCAGTCTTGTTGTCTTTCTCTAAGAGCACGTCTGAGGGTTAATATTAGTACTCTAACCCAACACTCTAACCCAATTCCAATACAACTACATGACTGAACAATGGCTTATAGCTTTGACTATCAGGATTAGCGTATAAGGAATTTGAATCCATTTGAAATTCCCAAGTCAATGTCCAGCTGTATATATAGATAGCATGTCAAATTGTCCTTCACATGTTAATGTGCTTATCTAGTGAGCAGACCACTTCTAAATTGACTACAAAACAAATCTGATTCATTTTCAAAGACGGTTTGACTATCATCCTACAATAGAATGTTCTTGCCACATTGAATACATGTACATATCACAATGATTAATGTTGGTGTAATGTTTTTTTTTTAACTGTGCTACCACATGTCCTACCCCATGGCCATATATATTCCTTTTACACTGACGATACGTAACAAGATCTCAGTAAAATCTGGTGTCTTGAGTAAAGTTACAACCCTTCTGATTATTATAACCATATAGATATCCCAGAACCTTTAACAACTGCTATCAGATAAAACAGAAATCTTCTGTTCTAACCCTGATTTTGTATGGTTGCTCTCTAGACTGGGTGATCTAGATCCAATTGAAATGTGAAACAAAAACTGTGTCTCAAGGACTATTGTTCAGCATTTGGCTAAATATATTTTTGTTATCGTAGTTTGGTATTTGAGAAACATTAAGGTTATCCTGGCTTGCAACTTTCAGCTGAGAAACTACAGAAATCAGGCAGTTTTTGTCTTTCAGTGATGCTGTCCCTGGGTCATACAGCAAAGGGAGGTGCCTATTACCTGACACAGTGGAGGCATTGCTTGTTTGGAATAAATTTATTTAAATGAAACAAGACAAAACTTAAGTAAATAAGTTACTGTAAGTAAGAAATTGTTTTATTTTTTCATAGTGGATATAAGATGTCTGACATTATTTATGGAGGCAGGCTCTGGAAACTGTGGTACAGGCTGTTTTCGTGTACAGAATCCAAGGCTATGTATTGACAGCACACTATCCTCTTCCAACCCAAATGCTCTGAGCTGATGGTGGGGTGATAGTACGGCTAGTCTAATTAGCGGGCCTAATTGGTCAAATCATTTTAGAAATGTTCCCGCCTTAAAATATGTAAGAAGTTTATCATTGCTACACCGCTTATCCTTCAGAACATCCATTAAAACTAACAGGATTTTGTACCTGGAAGATCTCAAAGTCTCTGTACCCTGAGGCATTGCTTTGGTTATTGTGCAGCACCTGCACATGACAGGCCAAATTCTGGATGATGCATGTTGAAAGCGTGAAATAGTAGTGTATGAGCTGTACAGCATAAACCATCACGAAGAGGAGCTCTGCACACTGGTCCATTATCGAAGCCACTTGTGAAAATGGAAGCTCACAATGAACTTTCCATGTTGGGGCAGGTGTTCAAACAGAGGGTCAGATTGCTGTACGGATCCCAGGGGGTTTGGAGGGTTATAACACTGTGCATGCTGCAGATTAAAGCCACTGTGTCTCGCAGGTCATTTTTTCAGAGCAGGTTTTGCATATCAAAAGGCAAGCAAGAGCTTACAATGCACCAGGGGCTTCTCTGAATCAAGATCGCATTGAAGAGCAGTGTTTACAAAGCAGCAACGATAAAGGAGCTGGGAGAGCCTCACTATTGTAATTGAAATTCATGGTTTGGAGAGATTTATAGCACCTTCACTAAAAAGGACAGAACCACTAAATTTATCTCCATTTTCATCCTCAGCTAAGTTGTTTTAGTGACTAAACGCCTTTATGGATACCCTTGTCTGGAAAGACGCAACCATTTATTTGCAGCTGCTTATTCCACTGGATTGGCTTATGACAACATTCCTTGAAAATTCCACACTTGGGATTTGAACCCTTCACCCCATGGGCCCATTCTGTCAGTAAAAACCTTGTAGTATCTCTAGTGGACGCATTGAAGAAACAGGCTGCAAAAAGAAAACCCAAAGCTTACTTCTGCAGACTATGACCAACATGGAAAAGCTGTCATCTCTGTGGGACATATTATGAGGGCCAAAAATATAACCTGTTAAGGAGGAGGAACTTAGAATCTGCTGGGCCAATGCTATACACTGTACATTGACCTGCAACTGTACAGCTGAAGGACAGGTTTTCCCTAGTAGAATCACACATGTAAAATGAACTGTCAGCCATCTGTTTGTGAGTCTTGGTCAAAGCTGAGCTGGATAGGGGTGCAGACCATGATCCAGGACTTCATCAGTGTCCTCATGGAATGAATAAGTAATCAGTGTTGGGTGGTTTTATGACAGGGTCGAGGGTCAGGCCATAACAGGATGTATGATAGTCCGTGACAGAATGTATGATAAGGAAAATGAGTGGGGAATGGGTAAGGGAAATGTACCACAAACCGACCAGTAACTCTGCTCCCTATCTCCCAATCCAAATCTAATTGAAAGCTGGCTAGTCTTCAAAGGGTGCTAGACACAGGGCGGCTTTAAACGCTGAGCTTTGGACAGCTGACATTAGAAACATTGGTGTAATTAATCTGTTAGATTTTGCTGTGTGTGTGTGTGTGTGTGTGTGTGTGTACAAGTGATCCAAAAAGTAATCTTCAGAAAGGTAATTATAAGATTGTGCATAATTGACAAAGTATCCTGGTCTGATTAGTTACTTAATTTTTGTAATCTGATTATGCAATCCATTTCCATGTAATTGGTTACTACGCAACGTTGTTTGCAGTGCAGTAACTAATATAATTACAGTATGCATAAATGGTCACTGCAACTACATGCTTGTCATCAGTGCAAAAAATTTTGGCCTTGTTCTTTTTAAAATCCAGGCATGCGTATAGCGCATGCCCATGAGTAGTGAATACAAAGGCCCCTTATCTTATAACACATCAGATTTTTCAGTTGTTGCTCTCGTCTTGTGGTCATCCTCATTCGCAAAGCTTTATGAGGAAGTTACGAATACCTGTGCAGTGCATTTTGGGAAATTACCGTCCAATGGCAGAATCAACCTGCAATTTTCACTTTTGTTGTGATTTTAGCCACACATTAGTGCAACTGTTTCCATCAATCAGCCTCACTCACTCAAACAGAAAAACAACCCGAGTATTTTTAATTGTGGAATGGGGAAACATCATTGCTTTTTTCTGTATCATGCCTTTGTTTATGTTAATGATGAGGAATGTCAAGTGTGGTGTGATTTATCTTAATATGAAGGTGGGGAAGAATTCTTTGGAGGATGAGAAATTTGAATTCATGAATAATTCCAAACACTGACGTGGTTTGATAAATGTATTATTAAATTGCAATGAAATGACCTGGATCTTTCTTGTTCACGCATGGAATGGAGAAAGGGATTTAAATTCTCCTGCCCCTTCTGACTGCTTTTACACGAGACTAATTTGATGTAGTCCCTCTATTGGAATCCAAAATATCTTACATTAGGCAAAGTAAGGTTCCATACCACAGGTCATGTGTCATGTGTTTATGCAGGGAATAACAAGTAAGATAATTTTGGTGTTGCGTGAAACAAAGCCATCCCAATGGGAAGTTATTAAGTAAAGACAGGGTATTAATTTCTGAGATGCATAACCCATTTAGCCACAGTGGCTAATTCTGTATTCAATAGTGGCAGGGCTGTAATTTTCGTTTTGAAACTCTTCCACAGAGAACCCAATTAAGCTGCCAAAGACGGAAAAGGTAATAAGGCAGTGCTCTCTCTTAATGGAGCGGCTGTCTCTAATGAGGTCGGCCACGTGCTCCCTCTCTGTACTGTACGTCTTCTCCTCAGGAGGTCCCGCGCAGGACCGCCCCCGTCACCGGGCACGGTAATCACCATTACGGCTCGCTCTGTTTCAGCGGCTTAATGCGGCTGACAGCTTCCTCCCGATGGTCTCCAGCGCAGCATGCATCATGGTTTGGGGCATATTGATTGCTGTGAAGAAGAGCTGTTTTTTTTTTTTTCTTTTTTTTTTTTTGCAGCTGTCAAACCATTCCGCGCACAACTTGAAGTCGTTGATTTGAGTGACAGGTGGAGCTAATGCTTTCTCCCACAGCTAAACAATTTTAACGCTGTTACAGTAAATTATATGCGAGGTGAAATTGTGAGGATTGTAATTTGCTCCAAATGGCAGTACCTGCTGAGTAAAATGATATAGAGAACACTTGTGCTCGAGTGTAATTTGCGACAATATGTTTAGCACTATGATATTATCTGAGGAAATCTTTGATTGTTGGACTGGTCTGCATTTTGGACTATAAACACATGGTGGGGTAACAGCCCCCGCCTCACCCCTCCCCCCCACCCCATCCGCTCTTTTCATGGCCGGAATTTAAATGAAAAGGGCAACGCGGGAGACCAGAATTGATACAGTACCAAACTGCATTGGAGTTTGAAGTGTTTCTATATCATTGCCGGAAGCAATTTTGCATGAAATGGCCCATCGTGCGCATTACCGGCCATGCGGAACGCGCTCTTAATTCTCGCTATAACACAGGGCAGGCTCTGCGAAGCCAGGAGTGGAGTAAACCATGGAAACTAGTCAGCCGTGGAGGGAAGTTACTCACACTTGCTGTACAGTCCTTGACAACAGGACTTTTAAAAATCTGCATACCTCTGAGAGATAACGCAGAGCAGACTTCCTTTTGAGAGGTCCTTTTTGCGTCCTGTTGTGACAGTATGCTAAGGGAGGATCCATATGGAAATACAGCATGTCTCCTTGGAACACATCTCACGTAATTATCCGCCGTTGTGTTTGTATGTTTGCGAAATCAGATTTCCTTAGATGGGCAGTGAGGCTGGCTCTCTGTCTTGGAATGTGTCCTTCATGCTGCCTTGGCATCCATTCGAATAAATGCCTTATGGCTTCTTTCATGGCTGTACATTTAATTGTATTCTGCCATGTTCTTGCAAGGTCAGTGAGAAGATTTTTTTTGCTCTCGTTAGTTTCAAAGGATGCCCATACATATGTGCTCATAATGCTTAATCACTTGCGCAAAAAAGGATACAGGGATTAATTATATGTAAATATGTAGTCAATAATCCAAAAATATTTTTCCTTTGTGATTTCAAGGCACAGACCAACAGGCCTAAAATACCTAATTCTATATGGTAGATACTCGAAACATTACATCCACCATTAATTAACATTTTTGTTTGAATAAATATGTATCGTCTATACAGGTTAAAATCCTTTGTCAGGTTTTACATTAATAAATAATAAACATTGAATAAAATAAACCTATTCAATTCTTGAAAAAGATAACTCTTTTATGAGGTGATAATGAAGTCTATTTTATTATTTCAGTCTTTGTCACTTGTGGTGGCATCACTGGGAGGTACAGAACAGCGACATGGGGCAATTCTATAAATCCGGATTTGTGGTTAGCATAATGCAACACTAACAACGAAGTAAAAATACAAAACAAAAAACAAAGGAATGCTCATTAGCTCGATTTCTTTCTCTCATGCCGTCTCTGTCTCTCTGGTTCTCTGGTGTGGGAACTTCCTGGTCTCAGACACTTTTAAACCCATGGGCTGAATAGTTAATAAGCCCACCAATGATATGGCCCCAGATTGACCCAATTCCCTAGACTTAGCCCTTTAAAAGGTATTTATTTCTGAAATGCAATGATTCATTCATATTTACATTTATTTAAAAATGGTAGCAGTAGGATTCGTTCCCAGATGAAATTGATCTTATTTTCTAATTTAATATGACATGGATCCAGTAAGTCCATCCCATACCATTAAAAATATGGAACAGGTTATAGAATTACACAAAGAAGTGGTGACTGTGATATTGAGGACACTTAAACACTCATAGATCACAATGTTATGGAGTGATCTATCGTAACTCTTGAAATGAACTCTTGAAGAGAGCCAGAAAAATAGGCGTTTCGATTATTTTTCATTTTGTATCTTTTTGCTCTGTAACAGGTAAAGCTGGAGACACATTTTAGGACAGTGTGCCAGTGTTTTGCTGATGGCACTGCACTCACAATATTGTAACATCTGAATTCATGCAAATGTAGCTGAGTCTGGACTCATAGGACAACTAAGACTTCAGAGAGTGGAGTATTGATCCCTTGATGTCTGTTGGCCTGCCTTACTCCCACATGCCTGAAGGGTCCTGGCTGTATTATTGTTGTGTCTGCAGCACAAACTTTTAGTGCTGAACCTTTGCCCTCATTAATTAAGCAAGCATACATGTTACCTTTACTCAAAGCACAAAAAAAAATAATTTTTAATAATTTTTTTGCTGCCTTCTGTGAATATCTGTAGCTTAGGCTAGTGTTTTTTTTTTTGGTTGTGTTCAGTTTTCCGAGCTTGTGCTTTCAATATGAAAGATAGCAAATGCAGTGGATATAGATATTAGATTTATGCATGAGCCTTTGATGCAGTTCATCATTCTGTAAATGAATCTAATGAACATCTGAATAAATCGATTGACTTTAATTATTCATTTGGTCTGTAGTCAATTTTCCACCCAGAGAATACTAATTTACACAAAATGTTTTACACAGTGTTCTTCCATCTCTATAATTGTTTTCATCTGAAACTAGAAATCATAGTATGGTTTCAGGAGCACTGAATGTCTGAATTGAGCAAGCCAGCCTCCTGGCCACTAGGGGGCTTGCTCAAAGGATTTAAAAGAGTTAATGCACCTGCCAGAGGGGGTAACACTGGAAACAAATCTTATTGAAGAGAAAACAGTGATGGATCCATATGTTGGATTGCTAAAATAGGCCTTTAAAATGTTGAATTTGACATTTGATTTATGCATGAGCCTTTGGTGCAGTTCACCATTCTGTAAATGAATCTAATGAACTTATGAATGAATCGATTGACTTTAATTATTAATTTGGTCTATAGTCAATTTACCATCCAGAGAATACTCATTTACACAGAATGTTTTACACAGTGTTATTCCATCTCTGTGATTGCTCTCATATCAAGCTAAAAATCAGAATTCAACATAGTTTTCTTTCAATTTTGAAGACAGTGGATTTCAGACTTTATGGGGTTTTCATACAACTCTCTGAATTCTCTGACAAGTTCAACTGAGGAAGTGAGGATTTCAGACCAAGGATAAACAACTTTACTTCTTCGGGAAAACAAGCCATAGGGCATGAGGTGATGTGCACTTCCCATCTTCCAATGCAGTGTTCCATTTATATCCCTCTGTCTCCGGCAATGCAGAAACACCTTGCAAATAATCTGCCCTAAAACCACCATTCAGTCTGTCATAAAATGATTTCGACCAATCGTTTCATTCATATGGTTAACGCACCACACTGAGATGTGTCCGACGGCCTCAGATAAAATCTTCTCTCATACGTCTTTAAACACAGCCATCGTTTTTTTTTTTTGTCAACTCCTCTTGATTGATTGAAGTGAGCACATATGTGCTGTAATTGGTTGGAGTAATGTGGGCGTTAATGAAAATATGTCTTAAAATCTGATTGGCTAGACTTGAATTTGCACATCTTGCTATGAGGATTGGTTCAAAAATCCACAAATGAATGCAACCGATTCCACGGGCGATGCATAAATGTACATCGAGTCATTTCCCAGGAGACAAGAGATTTGTTTGCGAGTGCAAAAACATACTTGTGAACCAATTATTTAGTTCCATTTATTTGTGAACTAGCTACATTTATTTGTGAACGAGTTCCATTTACTTGCGTACCAATTACATTTATTTGTGAATCAGTTACATTTTCCTTTTCAGGAGAGACTTGTTTGTGAGTGCTAAAATGTGTTTGTGAACCAATTATTTTGTTTGTAAGTTTGTGAATCTCATTTGATTTGATTTATTTATTTATTTATAAGACAATAATGTTCTGGAGCAGAACTGTGGATGTCTACACTCTCTCGAATCAACAGGGAGGTTGCAAGCTGTGGTTTCATATAATTGGACATTTAAAATTAGGGTGGGAATTGGACATGTTCAGCCCCACATTGGGTGCCATATTTATTGAAAAGAAATAATGAAATAAAATATAATATAACTAAAAATTACCCAGCAAGCCATAGACACATAACTGCATCAGACAGAGACATTGATTTTGTCCTGTTAAGTTGTTTTGCAACAGTTTAAAAGGAGACGCCAAATTCAAGGACAAAATCAATGGCTCCGTCGGATGCCTTTTTATTTATTTATTTATTTTTTACAGCTGAGCACGCCAAGAAATTGCTGGCCGTACTGTAGTAGAGAATCAATCAAGATGTTGATAAAGAAGGGTCTAAAATATGTTATTTTTATGGCATGGTTTGTCCTTGTTTTTTTACTTTGCATGAAAAATAATCCTTTTCCTCCTCTCTGGCAGAAACATTGATCTCTGGAGAAATATAACATGCAAAGCTCAAGTGAGCCATTTCCAATCGAACAATCATCAGTGTTTTTAGGAATACATTAACCGTTGTAACTCATTGCTCATAACTAGTCATCTTACATAAAATCCAATTGAGGTACATGGTTGTAGTATATGTTCAAAGTCACCTAATGGGTTTGCACTTTCTGAGAGTATTTCATTGGTTCCAATACACAAACAAGAGCAGTAAAGCATAGAAAAGTATTTGAATCCAAAACAAATACGTATTTGACCCAGGTCTGACTGTCATGCAAGGGGCTTGGTTCCACAGGCAGATTGTTCTGAGCCCATAGTTATGGTTTGTTATGTTTTCAATGAGGGAAGCTACAACTTGCTGTCAAAATGCATTCTCAAACCAATGTCATGCATTCATACAGTCATACAGTAACTATTATGATGTTATAAATGTATTATCTGGCTTAGATTTCAACACCTTTTCCTGTCTTGGATTTGAACATAATTGTTATACCCCGTTCTGTGTGAAGCATAGGTATTAGTCTTACATTCTCATTTCGTGCAGCCAATAAGCATGACTCTTGCCTGTGAGCTGAAAACATTTGTTTTCAGCGAGGAAGGGAACATTTATCCCCTTCAATCAGAGAATGTGATCATCGCTGGCGACATAATCTTACCAGCATTCCACTAACTGCGGCGTTTTTCGCTCGTCAGACGCATTTTAAAGTTCTGACGTGGGCACGCGGCATCTCTTGAGTAGAACAGGAATTATTCATATGTAACATTTATCTAGTGTTGCCTTAGACGGAGCGCTGCAATCAATGTGGGGTGAGGTAAGGCTGCTTCCCGCTCTTTAGGGGGAGTGGTGTTCGCACAGAATACAAAACGGGGGGCAGAGAACAGGATGCGTACTCCACTCAGCTTTCCATCTCAGTGAAGAATAGAATGAGAATAAACTGCAGTGGTGTTGCTAATGCAGCTGTAAGCCCTCATTCCTTTAGCGGTGGTCGCATTAACGCACGATTCAGCATTTTTGACAACTCCTGTTTCTTAAGGTCTTTTTTTTAAGAATACAGCGGGCGATGACACAGACTTGAACCATGACCAAATACTTACCGGTTATCAATTGTCTGTCAGTGTCTGACATTTGTGTCATTTATTGATCATAATGAAATGCAGAATTTGAAATGTCCCACGTTCCAAAGATGCAGTGGTCCATGAGCAAGCGTGACCACTGTTTAGTGGTGCCAGGGTGGGAAATAATTTGCCAAGTGACTCCATTTCTAAATGGGTTTTTTATTTTGTCGAATGTTGAGTGGGGTACCTGACAATGCCGAAAGACAAAGAGAAACTGTCCAGAACAGACAGTATTTTTCTGAGCAGAAAATATGCACAATTTAGTAATAATCTTAACTGTCGTCAGACATGGCACAACATGGCCTCTTCACTAATGAATGCTGGTTAGCATTGGTACTGTATTACGAGGCCATATAACTAGCTGTTCTTGTTCTCGGGAGTGGGGGGGAGAGGAATCCCTGGAAATTCAGAGAACCCTCGAGAAAATGCTTGAACTCTTTCCTTTGTGCGGCCACAATTATGAGTAATGAACTTCAGCTCCCAGCAAGTAAAGAGCTATGAACGTCTTCATGATTCACTTTGGCAGTTAGACAACATAATTAAGAAGTAACCCTAATAGCCTGAAGGGAAATCTTGGGGGTTGTCATGGAGACTGTGACATGAAAAGCGCAACACTCCGCTCCTATGAGGTTGGCCACATGAAGAATCTATGTTCACGCATCAGTCTCCAGCTGCTGATGTAGGTAAAGGCTAAGTATCCATAATCAAGGGGGTCATTCCTAAATAGACAATATTATGTTAATGTCCAGTTGTGCATTGAATTTTGAAAGCTTGAAATATTTTTCACCAGTTAGCAACATCCTTTCTTTTTTTGAACACTGGTCATTATGGAATTATGCTTTCAAATTATTTTGCCTTAAAATATTAAGACAATCAATACATTTAATTGTGTTGTGATAATTATGATATTATTCAAACATCTATGTACTATACTGTAGCTAGCCTTCTAACGTTTGTACAAATTAATACATTGTCAAGAATAATCTCTCATTCTCACTGCATGTATTTTTCAGTTGTTCCATTTCAGTCAGGAAAACTCAAGTATTTAAATATTTTAATGAATATGCAAAACAATTATTTATGTTTGTGCTGGATGGATTTGATTTAGCAACTTCCTGTGCATGCACCAGCATACACTAACCTATCAAACTGAGGGCAGGATACACCTCCCCCTAACAGAGTTTGAATTTGTACCTGATTAAATGGTTGTATATATTAAGTGCATACAATACTCACATCCATTCTCTTTCTTTAAGAAATGCTCATGAGACATTGGTCTGCTCCCATTTTCTGTCTGGAGATGAGTGCAAGAATGTTTTCATTCAGAATGTCATTACAGCGGTATGTACCTGTATTTCCACTCTGAGGAAATACCTACACAAATAAAATGAATTATTATTATTATTATTACGCAGCTGAGCAATACACGAGTAAGTCCAACAATATATTGATACAATTGAAGCTGTGTGAATTAAGAGTCCTTGTGTTCTGTGTTCTGGCTGTGTGGAATACCTGCTGAAAGCAAAAGGAAAGAATACTAGAGGAGCTCTGACTCTGTTTACGCTTGGTTTTAAAATGCGTCATGGGCGATTGGATCGTAAGTGGACAGCGCTAAATACAAGTGTAAACGACCACCAAGACGCATTGTGATCCGATCACTCGAACCACTTGCTGAGGTGGTCTGGGACGCATTTGACCACATATCTTTTGTAGTGTAAACGCTAATGCGTCATAATGCGTCCCCGACAAGGACGTAACAGGAAAATACGTCAGCAACGCAGGACGTGGTGGTTGTTTTGCAAGTGGCAAATGACTTTGTCCTGCCAATCTCGACAGTTGGAATAGCCCGTGCATGTATATTAGTTCTTTAAACATTTTTGTTTTCTTAGCTAGCCCGTGTGAAATCAGGCGCTTGTCTGTCAACCTTCTAGCAGAAGTGACGTAGGCAGTAACAAAATCTGTACACAAGTGGTCGGCTGGACACCTTGGAGACGCATGATAGACACAGGTGGGAACGGCAATGTGTCTCGGCTATCCACTTGTGTTCGGTTCACCGAAACGCATTTTAAAACCAAGTGTTAACAGGGTCTATGATGCAAGTCTGTGTGTGTGTGTGTGTGTGTGTGTGTGTGTTCGTGTGTGTGTGCGTGTGCATGTATGTGTATGTGTGTGTGTGCAAAGGCATATGTGCCTCATGCATGTTGCCTATCATGTACACACACAAATACATGCATATCTGTGACACCCACTAAAATACATACATGTAGACATACACACGCTTACATTCATAAATGCAAACCTGACTACACGCATGTCGACATATACACAAACCCAGGACACACATACACACATTCAGGATTACAGGTATTGGACCTTACAGAACAATATGTTGTGAATAAGGGACAGTGAAAGGCTGGAGGAAAGGCAGCCTCCTTGATATTTGTGTTTCCCTTCATATGGATTGCCGTACAACTCAGCAAAGCTGTGAGAATCTCTGACAAGGAAAATAAAGAGGAGCACATCTATGGAGGGAAACTGTCTACTGTCTTTGGTCATGAGATCCCAGATTCAGAACTGAGGTAATTATTTTCATGCACAGTTGTCATAACGTAAGACTTTGTAATTTAGAGGCACAATGACATGACACATTATACCTTCACTGTGGGCATTTCTTATTCATGTCATTAAGATCGATTAATTGTCGCTTGTGAGGCGGGATTAACTGCGGGGACTTGACTGCACTGGGAATAAAAGGAGGCCATTGCTATCCAGGCAGACGTCAGACTTCATGTGGGCACTCTGTGAGACTAATGAAAAGACAGAACGTTCAGTCAGTCTGTGAACTGTGGACATGCAAGAAATCTAATTATGCTATCAATGTTCCACAGTTGTCCCTCACACTGGAACGATGCGATTACAGCCCAATCAGTGGGCCTCATGCAAACAATGTCCTCATTTTTCCGTGGTGAGTCAATAGCTGTTGCGCTACCTCCATCAGGACAGGACGTCTGTATTTTTCAATTCCTTCCTTCAATTTTTGAATTCCTTTGAGATTATCGCCCGAATTGTTATGGGATGCTACAGAACCGTCATTTCTAAAAATCTGTAAATTACATTGCAGTTATTTACTTTTTATTACAAATTCCTCCCCCAACCTCCCACCCAGAGCCACAAGTGCTCTGCAGTTATTTCCCTTCCGTCTCTATTGCATTGAGGTGTTCATCAGTGCTGCTTGCAATGTAAGTTCCTGGCCCTGACATGGCTCTCCACTGTGAAGGTTTCACCCACTTTCATTTTGCTCAGACACCAAATTTCCAGCTTGTTATTCATGTTGCTTTGTCGTCATTCTCCTTACTCTTGATTGAGAATAGGTACAGCTGTTCTAATGGATCACAGTCTCACTTTAACAATTCTTTTCAGTAGAGATATTGGCAAAGTTTATTAAAAGAATAATTCTTACTGCACTCTTTGAAATCTTTTCAACCTCCCATGTCACATGAAGCAATGTCGATGTATTCACAATTTCACTATCAAACTATCCTGCAAGACTGCAAATTGTGTTATTTTAGCCAGAGGTACTTCTGCTCAAACTTCACAACAGTGAGAGATTTGAAAGATGTGAAAGAATGCAGTATGAATGAAGCTGTTTTATATGTCTTCGTGCTTTTTATTTTACAGTTTTACAGGATTTTTGAAGCCAGTGAAGAACATGAGCCCCGCGATATAGCAGGATCAAGGAAGGGACTGATACTATGTAGAAAAATACATTAAAATGACTGTGCTACTATGTTTTAACATCACAACATTTCCATGATTTAAAAATCCTTCCTCTGGGATGCCATCGTATAAAAGAATATGTAAAATGATAAAGTTTCATATTTTCAAGAACTCTATCAATACATCACCATAATATTGTATTTTGAACAGGTTTAGATGTTAGAAAATCCAGAGTGGGCTAGTGTATTGAGGGAGTCCTGCTCCTGAAATAAATTCAAGTACCTAGAAGCAGATCCAAACAGGTGGGGTGGAGGGTGAGTGCAATTCTGTAAGCAGCAGCAAGCAAAGCATGCAAAGAGCAGCGAGGGAGAGGTCTGAATGTTGGCTTTGAAATGGCGCGTCATTAGTGATGTGTGTGTGTGTGTGTGTGATTGGCTGAGTATGAGAACATGTAGTGATGTGTGTGTGTGTGTGATTGGCTGAGTATGAGAACGTAGTCGTGTGTGTGTGTGTGTGATTGGCTGAGTATGAGAACATGTAGTCGCGTGTGTGTGTGTGTGTGTGTGTGTGATTGGCTTAGTATGAGAACATGTAGTCGTGTGTGTGTGATTGGCTGAGTATGAGAACTTGTAGTTGCTAAGGCTGACCAAGCGCGATGCTCATAAATGACACTACTGTTAGTTTAGTCTGACCCGGGCAAATACGTAGTTTGCAAATATTATTTTATTATTTTCAGGAGCACAAGTTAAATATTCAAATACTTGTTTTCATTTTTAAAATATTAGTACTTCAGGTTGCAATTCAGTCATCAACCAGCCCATACAGGCATCTCATTTCATATGCAAATTAAATTAACAAGGAAATATTGAGAGCATTGATTGTCTGTTTAAGGAGGCATGGATTCATATATCTACAAAACGTTGCTGGAGAAAGCTGACTCGGAGAGTGCCCAAAAAGACTAATGCATTACAAAGCCTGAGCTCTATCCAGTCAATAGAAAAACAAATGGCACAAATAAATAAACTGAAGATTAAAGCATGTAAAGAGCTAAAAATGCACCGTTTATGATAATTATCATTATTATTATTATTTCAAAAGAATAGCAGTGGTGAATGTATTGAAAACCAGGAATTGAGATGTAGCATTGTGGTAGGGCAGGAGAGATGGAGATCGGGTGAAGTCTGTGTTTCTCACATGCACACAGTGATGAGAGGACAGAGGAGTCACAGGTGGGGCTTCCAAAAAATGGCTGGATCAGATCAGTCACAGGGACGGGCGTCGGTCCCCTCTGAAGTTTCAGTGGTCTCCTCTGAGTGTAAGATGCAGGGAATCGGTGCGAATACGCCATTGCTCTAAAGCGAAGGAGAAAAGCAGAAGAAATCACAGTAGTCCCCGTTAAAATAGTGTCGCAAAGTCGCTCTGTCCTTCCTCAGTTTGTTGGTTCCCTTCAGACAAACCGGTTTGTCTTTCAGGCATCTGTACAGGTGTAGAGTTCGGTCGGGCATTCCTGAGGCCGCGCTAGTGTCTGCGGTTCAGCGGTCAGCGTTCATTCTCCGCAGTTTGGCCGGCAGGTTGTCCTCGGGCCTTCCTCCCGCCTGAGGGGCGTGGCTGGAGGCGGGAGCAGGGGCGGGGGCGGGGGCGGGAGCTGGGGCGGGGACCGGGGCAGGCGCCGCTTTGTGCTTCTGCAGGTCCCCGGTGGACTGGGTCAGGGGCTCGGAGCTGAGCTTGAGGGCCCGGAGCTGCAGCCGCTCCTCGACGTCGCCGGGGCCTGGGACGGAGCCCACGCGCTGCAGCTTGAGCGGCAGGTCGCCCGTGCTGGAGGCCCTGCCGGCGGGCTGCGGGCCCGTCCTCAGCACCCTGCGCTGGAGGTCCTCCTTCCCGGAGCTCATCCGCTGCAGCTTGCTGGGCAGCCTCCCCGCCTGCTCCTCGATGGTGTCGATGCAGTCCACCGAGAAGACCCGGTCCCGCCGCCCGCGCGCCTCCCCCAGCGTGGGCGTGGCCGCCGGGGAGGGCAGGGAGGACTTCTCCTCGTACTCCTTGACGCTGTACAAGGGCGTCGGCACCTCGAAGGTGTTGTGGAACTGGGAGTAGTCCACACGGAAGAAGCCCTCTTCCAGGGACATGACGGGCAGGAAGCGGTGGCCCCACAGCACCTCGTCCTCAGTGTAGGAGGTCCGAGCCTGGCACGTCATTCCTGAGAGGGGGGAGAGGGGCAGGGGGGTAGAGGCAGTTAGGAAAATATCCAATGAGAAAACCAATAAACTACAGCCATATGTTTTAGTACCAGCACACACAGGTTTTCTGTGTGCCGAAAAAATCCAACTGACATGTTTTTCCAATGACGTCAATGAATTGTCATAGGATATAGACCTGTGTTTCTAAACCCTGGTCATGGGCTATGTTGGTTTTTGTTCCACCCATAATTCCAAGGTCTGTACTGTAATGAGCTGCTAAATGCTCTTAATTATATACTTATACAGAAAAACAATTTATGCTTTTAGTCACATCAGCCAGGTATACCCCAAAAATAAATGTCCAGTATTCACATTCCAATTTCAATCATTCAGACCAACTTATGTTTATATTTTCCATGCTGTATGTACCAAATAATGCCATTTGCAAATGGTTCTATTTTTAATTGATTCAATTACAAACTGACTGGTGAAATCAGTTGGGTCCTATTTGCTGAGAGTGTCAAACTGAAACCATGTTAAAATGAATGGAGTTTACTGACATAAAATGGCAGCAAGCCAAGCCTGCATTGAGTTAAAATAGGTTTAACCGCACAATTATGGTAGAGCTTAAGCACATTTTAAACAACCTTAATTGATCAAGAGATTGGCTTTGACAAAAACCAGCATTCACGAATTTGAGAATCACTGGTGTAATTCCAGCCCACGAAAAGCTGCTCTGCGGTTCATCAAAAAAAGAAAACGTACGGCAGCGTAAACACTCCAGAACTCGATGGACATCCATGTGCTGACATACACATCTGCCTTGTCTGTGCACATGGGCCCTCCAGAAGAAAACAAACTCACAACTGAGTGACTTTCAATCAGCTTACAGCTCAGGCCTCCTAAAGGAACCTGACGCTGGTGCACGGGGCTGAACTCATTCAACCAAGAATGATTTATTTGACGTAATGCGCGGTACTCTGGGCTATAGTCAGCACTGGCACAGGCAGGAATCTGGACTGTGGGCAACCCTCAGCCAAAGCATTATTCAAGCTTCTCTGTTGTTCTTTTTATGACAACACCTGAATGCACAAATAAAGCATGTCCAATCTCTGTTCTTTCATTGAAATGAAAAAGTATTTAATATTATCCAGCTTATCCCTTATTTGTAATGGTGGCCTGTGTTTTCGATGCAAGCAGCTATAGTGTCTTGCTTGTGTCTTCTGCTTGTGGAAAACACTATGTATGTAATGCACTTCCCAGGACATAATGCAATTTATAGCTACAACACTAGCCTGAAAGCTATCCAGGGAAAGATTTATCTACCTATTCGGTGGTAAATCTAAGATGGCACCCAACCACACAACATCCAATCTAACAGGGAACTTGATATGCACCGTCTAATGTCTTCAGCATCGGTTGTCTGCTCGTGTGATTATCTGGTCTGTCTTTCCTGTCTCCTGTAATGGGTTTTTTTTCCCCCCCCACCTTGCTAGACTTCGGCTTGCTCTCAAATTGATGTGGGGGGAAAACGGAAAGGGCTATCGAGATTCGCCCGCGATCGGTTTCCATCCGGTCGACCTCAAAAACAAGCAAGCAGGCTGGCGGTACACTGACTTCCCTTCCCGAGCTAATTAAGCATCCTATCGACTGCGCTTGGCGCCTCTCCAGGTGCGCGTCGGCACGGGATAATTCTCTCTGCCGGGTTTTTTGTGTGTGTGTGTGTGTGGCGCCAGCTCTCTGCTCTGCTGTTGATTGTGAGAACTGCTGACACCTCTTCTTCTCGAAGATCTCTACGGTCGATTTGCGACCCGCCCACTCGTGGCGAGTGCGGTGCCACCTGTGGAGCTTGGCGCGCGTGTTCATGTCCATCGTGCTGTCTGCCTGCTCTTTGTCCCAGATACTTTGATTGGGTCATTCCGGAAAAGCCTGAATATTTTTGTCTCACAGGCTGATTAACATCCAGTGTGAAAAGATAATCCCAGTTTACCGCTATCGAGATATTCAAACATCTTTCAATATTTTAATCAAATTTGAATGGCGTAATTTTTCCAGCCAATGCATTTTAAAATGTTTCACATTAAGCATTTTCCAGTACTGGTAGTATTGAATGCACTACTGCTGGCCATCACAGTGTAATCGGGGTCCCAGAATTCAATTCAATTTAATTTTGTTTATATAGCTTTTTTACAGAGACACTGTCACTAAGACACCTTACAGAAACAGGAAACAAAAAAAAAATCAACATGCCAATGTTCAGACTGTTGTAGGCATTTAGGATAGGGCATTTTGTTATATAATGTGTACGTCCCTTAATTCTGTTGACCGAGGAATCCCATTCGTATTTTCTGTTCTATTAGGTCAGTGGTTCTCAAACTCAAGTCTGGGCCCTGTTTCATGGAGCAGGATTACTGAGTTAGCTGGATAACGAGTAAAACTGGAACCCTCCCAAACCTGCACCATGGACGTAAAAAAAACAAAGTGCAGTAAAAAGAATTGTTCCGGGTTTTACTCAGTGCAGTTATCCAGCTAATTCAGTAATCCTGCTCTGTGAAATAACCCCCTGGAGCCCTGTGTATGCTGGTTTTTGTTCCAACCACAGTTGCAAAACCAGCATTTTAACAAGCTGTTCATTTCCCTTAATTATACGCTTTTCATGTTTAGAGGGATTATTTACCCGCATTTTGTCAGAAATAGCTATGGATGATATGAAGAGTAAAAACCCATATTCACACTGTGCTTATTATACAACATTGCAAACAATTGCATAAAAACCAGTAAAAAAAAATATTTTAACTGATCAATTAAAGGCTACTGAGGTGAATAAATAAGCCCCTTATTGGTGAAAGTATGGATACCTGGCCACCAAAACTAACCATTTGGTAGATAATGAAGAATTCTAAGTGAAACCAAATGATAATGAGCGAAACCTGGTTTGTGTTAATAAGTTTAAGAAAAATTATTAAAGGACTTAAAGACAAGTGTTCAACAAGTGAGCAAAAGATTGATTGCAACAAAAAACAGCTGTAACAGTACAACTGTAACAGTACTTCTTTCATTGATGTCATTGATGGAGTTTTCAAAATTCACCAGATTCAATGCACTTTAATGTCACATGAAAATGCAATAAATCACAGGTGGAGTTTGCATTGCCCTGATGAAACTTTTTTTTCCAATGGCCCACGAAAAATGTGAAAAAAACAAAAAGACTTTAAAAATGAATAAAGCCAGAAGCCAAAAAAAGACTCATTATTTCATGCGCATAATCAAAAGGCCTGATGGTGGGTGTTATCTGCAGCGCTGAGAAAAACAGTTCCCTTTTTGGTGTGGGAGGCCAGAGAACTGGAGCCAGAGGGCAGAGGGCATGGATTTCGCCACACCTCTGTGAATCCAGGACAGAGGTTAAACGATGAGAACATTTCACACTGTTATATAGCCTTCCACTAAATTCTCACTTTCTCTTTTTAAGCACAGCTGTTATTTCAACTCGGATACTACACCAATTCACTGTCTTTCCTTTTGCTCTACAAATTTCTTTTTTTATCAGTATTTTTTTTCCCCAGAAGGGTTGTGCCCTTGGCCAAAATACATAACAGATTTTGCAGCGAGTCAACAAGATCGAGGTTCCTCCGTGGTTTGAGCTCAATCATGGATTCCATTTGACTCGGCCTCCCTGCCGTTCCTTGCAAAATGATTTCCTTGACCTTTCTACCGGTGTCTCTGGGCTTGGAAATCAATAAGCACTTAAGACTCCGCAAAACAGATGTTATCCGCCTGCATGCTCCTCCACAGCTAAGCGCTTTACAGGATGGCCGTCCGCTAGCTGACGTCGTGGGTGGGCGCCATTGTGGAGGTGTAAAAATGCCTCTCTGGGCTGCTCGGCCTGCCCTTAGGAGTCAGGCATGCTTTGGGGTCCCTCTTGCAGGCGTACCTTTGTCATGTGACTTCCTACAGAACTAGTTCGTGTGGACACCCTGATTGAGAGGGGCACAGTGGAATGCTATAGGTGTTGAGGAGGAGGGGCCTGTTACTGACCTGAATACAGATTCCAAATTTCAGAGGTCCACTACACCTGATGGCTTGATCTAGTAGGTGTGTCAGTTGCGGGGCTGGTGGGGGGGGGAGGGTCGGAGTCTGAGAAAAGAACTCTTCTTGAGCAGCCACTCCAGGCTGATGATTGGTGCGGTTCAAGTACTGCCTTTTCATAATGGGATTGACCCAAACGTTGTCATCTGCAGAACTTTTGCCATTCTCCCTCCGTTTAATCCCCAGCATGCGTGTTCTGGGTCACCCCTGGAGTCTTCACGAGTGGCTTATGGGCTCTTCACAGGACAAGCAAAGGACATAATTGCAGCCCATGGATAATGCATGAACGTGAGAGGCGACTTCTAATTATTTGCCATTCATAAGGTGCTCGCCGACAGCCCGGCTTGCAACACATACAGCAGTTAAACACTCAGTGGGTGAAAAAGTCGATTTATTGTATTATTCTGGCTAAAACTGGACTTTTAAAAATCAGGTAAACATTGTAGTCCGACTGAAATCGTACTAATTCGAATTTTTCTAAGTCGGACTAACATACCTAGATAATGCAGTTGGGAGTCGATTTATTACGGCTTATATACGCTTCAATAGGCCAAAAATTGGCCTAGGCGTTCTGTGCATGTTCCGTAATTTACATAGCAACTACTGTGGCCAAGCGTAATCGATAACGTTTCAGAAAATATATAACTTTAAAAGATTTCATTCAATCTTCTACTGGGATTTTTGCCGTTTATTAAGGGTGTGACAGAAATTTTCGGTGCCGCTGACTATAATCAAATGTTTTTCACAATGTTTTTTGAGCAAGTAGCCTACCATTCAAAGTACATTTTTATGGGATAGTGCTGTCCGATTGTGCTAGCTACTTCACATTAACCTTGTACGGCGATCAATATAGGCTAACAGCACAGTACCACGTATTTATTGTCACCTATATCACCACTGTAATGAACTAAAAAAAGGCGACAAACGACCTTTTCTGTGAGAAATGCATTGTCGAGCTCACGTGCATACACTGCTGGCGACATAAAGCTCTGTTGTGCCCTCCCTAGTATCATGGCGAAAAAAACACATTTCTGGACGAACAAGGAGACCAACTTCATGGTATCGCAACTAAAGGAGTTAAATATACTAAAATACATGGATGGAAGAAAAACGCAGAATGGCGAACTATTCAAAAAAGTTGCGACAAAATTGGAGGAAGCAGGATTTATAAGAAGCTTTCGTCAGACACACCTCGGTCAATAAATCGATTTTTTCCGAGTCATATATATTGGGACAACGACAATAATCCAATTAAATCTCATCTTTGGCCAAATCGAGCTAGTAATATAGATCGATTTCAACTGTGCATGTAAACGCACTGCCTGACTCTGGTCCCAGTGCATAAACGGCCCAAGCCCAGGTCTTTGAGTGGAAACTATGAGAGGAAACCAGAGTACCCGGAAGAAACCCGGAAGTTCTTCCCGGGAGAACATGCAAACTGCACACAAACCCCTGCCGGGATTCTAACCCGGGACCTTCTTAGTGCTATCCACCGCACCGCCGTTTGTGCCTATAAAAGTAAAATAACAGTGTGAATGGTGTTCTTTATAAACTGTCTCCACGTACATAAGCATGGTTCCTCTCCTCAGCCTCTCCCCTGCCTCCACGGCTATCAGCCGCTCATCCCCCCCGTAATAACATTATCACCGCTGCACAGGCGGCCTGCCTCCCGGCCTAAACTCACACTGCTGCACGGGCTCCCCTCACAGAACAACACGGGGGAGTAGGGCACAGATTGCAGGAGGGAGAAGGAGCATCAGTCTACTTTAACGCATGGCCACGGGTGACATCGTGTCTACAGTGAAGATCTTTCTCATTCGTATTACTGTAGCAACAGCGTGTCCCCTTTCAGGAAGAGGAAACAAAACACCGTGTTTGGCAACCCTGTGCTTCTGAGATTTTTATATACAGCCAATGCTGTCAATTATGTCTTAAATAACAAATGCTTTCTTAACTATCAAGAGACATTCATGTGCAGTAATCCAGTTACATTCCATGACATATCTTCTGTCTCCAATAATTTAAGAACAGCAGGAGAATGAGAAAGATGAGTGCAAGATAACTTAATCTGCTAGTTACGCCAACGTAATATCACAAACAGGGGCAGTATTTTAAATGCAAATTAAAATTATGTTTGCAAACGTGTAATTTGCATTTGAAGGAAATCTGAAACTGGGGAGCTTTTGATTAATGCTCGGTCACCTACTCTTCGCCACACTGACCCAACATGCAAACCTTTAAAAATATACTGAACCCTCAAATACAAGCAGTTAAATTGCACAGGCCACATTTATGGGTCTCCAATCAAGAATATTGAACTGTGTAAAGGATGAATTAGAATTGGACCTAATACAGCTTAATTTTATTAGGTACAATTTTTGTTCTGTTAAGTGGTTATATTACGTGCAGTGTGCCCTAGCGGAAGTTCTCGCTGCTCATGCCATCACTCGGGGATTAAAAGCTGATTCTTTGTCTATTTTGATAGACAAAGATAGAAAAATGAATGTTTCTGAAATTTTTACACCTCCCTGATTTCATAAAAACAACCAGTAGTTGTATACAGCCTCTTAAGGCTAATTTATGCTTTGGAGACAAAGTGTCGTGCGACATGTCGCGGGACAAAAATGCAAATTCGACAGTTTTGACGTCAAGCCGGCACTTTTAGAGGGTCGGCGACGGGTGTCGCGTACCTGCTGATTTTTGTAAGGTTGCAGACGCCGTCTTAAGTGTCGCGCAGCTGTGATTGGATGGCTGAAACGAAGGCAAAAAGGTTGCCTTGGTGATGCTGTCATGAAATTTTTCCCGATCATGAAAACTGCCTGAAAGAAATTTTAGGATAGCGCTTCTGATATTGCTTGTGTCTAAAGTGCTGTGATGGAACAGCGATAGATTTACCCACTAGCCACATCTGTCCAAAATGTAAAAGTCAGGCAGTTTTCACGGTTGGGAAAAATTTTTATGACAACGTTAGTGGCGCTGCCATTTTTGCGCGCAATGTGAACAAACCTCTGCTGGGCTTGGCGTCTGGTTGCTATAGTAACAACGCGCACTGTCGCTGAACTATAAATGCAAAACGTCGTGCTACAAAGTTCTACCGGCCGACACTTTGTCGCCGAAGCATAAATGAGCCTTTAAAGTGATATTCGTCAGCTTCCTTGAAGAGAACTTTCCGCTGAAACATTGGGCTTCGGGAGTTGTTACATTTCCTGATTTATTTTGACTAAATCCATGAGTTTAAAGCAAAAGTCATTTATCTTTGGCACTATTACACATGGTACCTTTTTATTAGAAGCAGACTACCTATTATTTGCTATTTCTACTTAGGTTTTTTTAATGTTGGTATTTTCCAGTCATAATGTATTAGTGGTCTGATTGCACATGATTGGGCTAATTGTGCTGATTTATGCAGTTCATGGAGTTGTTGTTAATAGTCGGATATTAAACTGAATACCAAAAGCTTTTCAAACTGCTTTGAAAGCGCGATATGGGGTTTGTGACATTTAATTCCTCTTTTCTGGCTGTGTATTCAGAGGCAGTTCTGTGCTGTCCCTGGTGGCACATCGAGCTAAAGCCCTGGTCACAAGTGCAGTTCCTTTTGGATTAAAATCCCAACCTGATTATCTTGAATTTGGGCACACATCCCAGAATATCCATAGCATCAAGGGGGGGAGGGGGGAGGGGGTTGTCTCCCATTTATTTTGTGGACTGTAGAGTGAAAAGACACTGCATCTGACTACACAGCTATACATGCTTCAGGAGACACAGAGAAGGTTTCTGCAACAAACCAACAAAAACAATTATGCTCACACAATAACCGTGATTATATCCACTGTAATAACCATAATAACCACGATAACCATGATTAACATCATTGTAATAACTATAATAACCACAATAACCATGATTATAGTTATTGCAATGACCACAATAATCATGATAACCACGATTATGGTCATTGTAATAACTATAATAAGTACAATAACCATGATTATGGTCATTGTAATAACCATAACAACCACGATAACCATGATTATGCTTATTGTAATAACCATAATAACCAAATAACCATGATTATGGTCACTGTACTCACTACCTAAACAACTGCAGTAGTGGAAGTAACGTTGCTCGGGTCCAATGAGTTTAAAAAAAAAGAAAGAAAAAAAAAGCTGTGCTCAGTGTGTTACCCAAAAATGTGAAAAGTCTGTATTTGTCTGCCTTTTTCTGCGAGTTGCAGAGAGGCTGTGGGAGGCCTCACCACCACACTCAGGCCTCCAGCTGACTAACGGCAGCCTCTAGGCATTTCTGAGGCACAGCGGTGAACAGGAGGATTATGTAAAATAAAAAAACATGAACATGCTCCCCGTACCTGTGGTCTCGACTATGCCCTCCAGGATGACGACGATCTCAAACTGCTCGTTCGTGAGGGAGCGCTGGGACAGGTCAAAGAAGGGGCTCTTGGGATTGATCTCGTGGCAGATGGTGAGGGGAGACACCAGGAAAAGCTGGTCCGCCCCGGTCCCAAAGCCCACGTCCAGCTCGCACTGGTCCAGGGGCAGGAACTCTCCTTCTGGGGTCTGCCGCGACTGGAAACAACAAGGCAGGTCACTTCAGCCTCCACACTGTGAGGATAAGCCTAGACATGTCTGTGTGAACAAGGTCAACATGTATTCCCCATCTTTATAAACACGAGTTCTCTTCTAACTTACAGAATCCACTAGAATGTGACTCTAGTTTCACTCTCAGAAATAAAGGTACACAAGGGTACAAATTCTGTATAAGTACAAAACTGCACCTCTAAAGGTACTAGTGACAAGCGATTGTACCTTTCTAGGTACTGAATGGTACCTTTTTTTTCTGGTAAAGGTACAGTTCTGTACCTTGAAGGGGTACTGCCACAGTGACAAGCGATTGTACCTTTCTAGGTACTGAATGGTACCTTTTTTTTCTGAGAGTGTTTAAGTTTAGGAACAAAGGGTTGAACTGTGCAGCTGCACCTAAACACAGACTTTATCACTGAAAATTTACAGAAACACACAAGGGCCAGATCGCAGAGTGAGCGTTATCAAGATCAAGAGCTTATCTAATCAAACGGTTCCCTTGTGGAATTACTGAACGTGCTCAAATGGAATCAGAGATCAAATGAAATGAAAATGTCATTTTGAACATTGTACTTTCATCACAAATTGGATGAGGGAAAAACACCCATCATCTCTGTATCCTTGTCTGATAGAAATGGGTAAGTATCAAAAAAGGTGCTGCTTTCAAATAATTCTGCTTGAAGGATACTGTGCGAGCAAGCGGAAGTGTGTTCAATGACACTTCAGGCTGTGGGTGTAAATGTGGGAGAGAGAACATTTCAAAACTTCAGAGTGCAATCTCATTTGAATATTTATAAAACACCTACTTCCTGAACAACTACTACAACTACCGAAATGTCCTTAGTCATCTGCTTCTGACCCGTCTGGTATCTCAATGGACGTGCGTGGGCCTTACAACCTTAAACCCAACACGTGGTGTGACATCACAAACTTATGGCTTGACCTAGCAACCGGGTTTTATGGAAATATTAATGAAAAATATAATTGGGCAAAATATATTTCTTAGCAGCTGTAATTTATGCTTACTTATATTAATGGCTTATAATGGGATGTAAAAACCTTTTTGTGGGCTTCAATGTGATGGTGTTTATATAGTATATGACCATCATGGCTGCCTGTAGCATATTTATGGTAATCTAGAAATGCTCCTCAAAGATGCTGATTCATAATAATACATTTTTTAAAAACACAATTATTTTGGAAGATAAATGTATGGACAGCTTTAAAACAGAACCTTTTTACTTGACTGAAATGTATGAAATGAAATGAGTCTGTGATCATATAATCCTATAATCTAGTTTGTGCAGGCTCTTGAATGGCTGAGTAGGTGAAGTGGTTCGCCAGTAGTTCATACCAGGAATTTGTCTTCTGAATAGGACACAGGTTTCCTTGGTTTACCCTGCATTACTGTCCGCATGCTCAGCTATAACAATTTTTTTTTTAAATATGACAATTCACCAAAAGCTTTTGGTAGTTAACCTTGATGCACCATATTAAGCAAAACTATTTTGTCCTGTGTTATTTTAAGACACTCTGCTTTATGGATGCCGCTTTATGTAGAGCTATTACAACAAACTACACACCTTTCCAACCTCTTAAACTATTATTTCAAATGAAAAAGATGACAAAGACTATCTGTGGTTTTATTCATATTTTCAATCACAACCCTATATGGGTGACATCTGTGCTCTGGTGGGCATGCAGCAGTGGTGGCGTGGTCTCACTGACTGAGAGACCCTCCCCAAATTCCCAGCAAGATCACAGATGGCACAGACGCTCATAAGCGCCTTTCTGGTAGCATTCGCAGAAAGAAGGGTGCCACATTTCACAGGACAGGCACTGTGGTGACACCTCCTTCGCTGCAGTGCACAACCTCCATCATTTTGGCAAAGGATACGATCTGTACTGTACGATCCATGCTGCAATATCAGGTTTGCTTTCTGTCCAGCAATAAAAAAAAAATCTATAATTCTATCAAAAAAAAAGCTGGCTAAGCATAATTCTTGAAGACTGCCCTTGCTACGGGGCAACATCTTCTAAATGCTCATCTCCTGTGATGTTCACCTGGTGCAAGAGAATTTAACTGCTCAGACAAATACGCTGAATGTTGATTTCAATGTCGATGGAGTCAAATGGATCTCTGCTTCCCTGCTTTATTGGGCTCCAGGGGATTGGGGATCTAGTGGAGACGCCCTACAGAGCTTAAGGGCTCTATTTTCCTGAATCGATGCCGATTGGCGCATGGGCACAATCTTTGGTGCGGCGCATGGGTGCACTGTGTGCGGCTAGGGAATGTTGATATTTTTGTGACCAGAGGCCAGGAGCGCACAGCTAAAAGCACTCGGAGCAGGTGGAAAATGGGCTGGATTATGCTCAAGGTATTATCGGTGGGTGTGTTGCATCTGGATTAACTCATAACCAATCAAATGACCTCTTCTCATTTCCTTTAAGAGTACACATTGTGCCGGTCTACGACTGCAATGAAAGACAAGGATAAGGGCAAACTAATCAGATGTTTCTCACAAGACTTTCTTTTGCAGGAGGTGGGCTCGCACTTTTTTTCCAAATTTGACTGAACAAATCTCATAAATTAGAGAAATTTGTTCAAATTTGTTTTCTTCCATCACATTTTATAATTTCCCTGCTTGGATTTATATCAAAGTCAAACTGTAAATCATCCGACTCAGACACACACACACCCCACAAAACTCACAAATTAAAACATAATATTGGAACATTGCCCTGAATATTAGGTAAATTATGTCAAAGCATCTAAAATCTAAATCCTTGACATTTGTCCACAGCCACAATTTCCTGTCTTTAGCGTTCTTCAATGGGGGAATTTGATTCTATTTTCAATAATGAGAATGATATTTATGTAATTGGATTTGCAAAACTATAAGCCTTTTGGAAAACAAACCTCAAAGGGTAATTTACAAAAGCCAGTGCTGAAAGTGATTAAAGATGTTGCCATAAAGAAACACAAATGATGTTTCCATTTGAACAAAAGAGGCTTGATCCAGGTCTTGTTATCCTGAGATTGCTGAATGAGGGTAAAAGACCTATGGACAGTGGATCACTGAGGGTTGGTAGAGTGATTGGAGGAGGGGTTATTTCTCCAGATGTGGAGCTATTCTTGCTGTGCTCAAGGGAGGGCAGCCAGCTGTCTGCCCTGCAGAAGATTCCTCCCCAGATTTCAGCAGAGATTCTTCTGATGAAGCAGAAGGCTAATTAAAGTGGTGGTTGGTGATGTGTACCACTGGAAATGGAAGTGCTGATTACCTTCATGAATGTGTCTCTGCCTAGTTTTAAGTGAATGCACTGCAAATGAACCACTTCACACAAGCCCCCTAGTGGCTAGGATGTCCTGAAATTGCTCAACTCAGACATTAAGTGCTCGTGAAACCAAAGTATGAGTATAAACTCTGTGTTCTGGCTTTATTAGTGGATGATACACAACAACTATGCCAAATTCTAAGTGCTGCCATTATCACGTAGGTCATTTGACAAGCACCCTCTTCCTGCAGTCTCATCTGCAACTATACCCTCCAAGCATGACGCAGGAGTCAGGACTATAGTGTCTATCTGGGAGTTCATAAAAATATTCTTTCACCTCCAAAAAGTAGTATTCTGTCATAGCAACAAGACACAACCAACAATAGCACGAAGGTATGCCAGTAGTGGTGAAAACGCTGCTCACTGAATAGCGAAATAAATGAAATTCTTGTATATGTAACCTACGTAGAAACAGGGTTGGAGGGTTATAGGAGAAAGTTGGTGAAAGTTGGAGCCACGGAGGGTTGGAAGAAGGACGGAGAACGTTGGGTGAGACTTAACGGCGAGTGAATACGCAGCTGAATTTCTACAATCCCGAGGACACTGTGCTCGAACTGTGTAGAGAATCTACGGGTGTTATTGACTCAGGCGTTTCTCAAAGGATCGTCTCCAATGCTGAAATCTCCAGATTCTTCCTCGCAGATGCTCTGCAGAACTGAGGGAAGTCGTGAGTGAGTACGCTGACCACAGGTGCTCCAACGCCACGGAGAAGTGCGCCAACGGGTTTATTTTAATGGCCACTTGTGTACATTTGTGTATTTCTTTTATTTTTGTGAATGCATTCAGATGTATGTGTATTAGGGAGTATTTTGTTCATTGGTAACGAAGGCAACGTGGAGTAAAACAATTTCTTTTAAACTTTCTTATTGTTCATCTAATTTGTGGGTTTTGTGATTTATATTTGGGGGCTTGAGTATGTTGTTTTAATAATACCAAAGTTAATTACATGGTAACATTACTGTAGGGTAGCTCATAGCAAATTCACCATCTACATTGCTAGCCCAGGACTCTAGACATGAGTCATAATCAGAGTTGGGATGTCGCTGTCTCGTTTCCATCCGGGGAAGAATTAAATTTTTAAAATTTAAATACTAGTTAAGAATTTGTTCTTTACCTCTGCTGGTACAGAGTCCCGCGAGGCAGGCGTTACATATAATTATACCATATCGTTCTACCAATATCCCCTGCTAAATATGGAATAAATACACAATCAGACCCTTGGTTTCACACATAGAATATGCCCCTATCAAGATTCAGTGGTCATTTATGGTCTTGGACAATCTGTTTGTGAAATAACTCATTTCCAATACCTGTATAACTTCTGAGATAGCTGTGCGTAAAACCACACATGCTGTTTAAGCCATTGAGCTCCACTTCATTCTGGTTTGACTGACAATTCTGTTATCCAACAGAGGACAGTATATGCTTTCCAACCATGTGTGACTTGTCTAAAAGGATGTCTGGACCAGAGTAACAATTGAAGTCGGAGCACAGTGGCAAGTTTAGTTGCATTGTCACAGCTTTACGCATTCAGTTAATGCAGGAAAATTCATGCATCCAGTGAGGTATAACTGTTGTTTTCCAAGATTAATATTGTTAATCTTGAGAACTTCTCAGCATAGCTAAGGCATATCCTCGCCCAGCTGATACTGGTATGGGAGAGCAAGGGAGGCTACGCTCAGCCTCTGATTCTCTCAAAGGGAATAGTTGTACGAACATGGCAAAGATGTCCTCCTCAATATTTAAGGATTACTGTTTGAAATATTTTATTTATGTGTGTTATTTTTTTCCAGACCACCTTTGCCTTACCCATATTTTTTATATTGTTATATTTGCATTGGTCATAATTGACAACTGTTAGCCTTTGCTAATAATGCTAAGAGCTAATGACTAATTGTTATTGTAGTGGCTCATTGTAACCAGCTTTATCAGAATTCCTACCACTCACTATGAAATTGAGTGTCTTTCAAGAGGTTAGCGCGGTTCTCTAATGATGACATTTCACATACTGCAGCATAAGTGTTTGTAGGTGGCTCAGTAATGCCTTATGTTTGATGCACCAACTTGCCGTAAAGCTAGAACATTGCCAGAATTTTCCTGATGGAATATTATCTTTTAATTGTACATAGGGTAGACTGTGGGGTATTAGTGTCTCCATGGGCATGGAAAGTACTTATTCAAATTTACTGTGTGCTGAAATGTGCTAGATGAATGTCAAATTTCCCATTGACTGATCATAAATAGCAACATTTTTGAAACACCCTACAGAGAAATGTCAACCTGAGGCATGCAACTGTAGAGTACAAAAAGATGTGGTGTTTTATTGAAGTACAGGAGTGTATGAGTACATATGTATTTATCCAGAACTTGCGTAGTTTGTCCTGCTTTACATTTTTGCAAACTAAAGCTAAGAAGAACAACTTCATTGTTGCATTTTCACCTAGATTTCTTTGTATTTGTGGCACTTTTTAAGTTAGCATTGTAAATGGTACAATAATCTTAATTTAAGCCATTTTTCAAGTCTCTGTCACGCTCATATCTGGAGTTATAAAGCCTTAAATAGAACAAGCTTTTTTACAAGCATTTGGGGGTATAAATATTCACAAAAGAAAGCTGAGATAGTGTTTGTACAGGAACCCTTTTTGGTAAATCTTGTGGAAGATACCCTGTCTAAAGGCTATAAAATGTCCTGTTATTTATACTGGCTAATAATGCTGCATTCACATGGTAGCAGTATGCACTTTATGGCATACTGAATATCATACCAATATTCAATGAGACCAAGTGTCTATCCCAGCATGCATTGGGAGAGAGGCAAACAACAGATTGATGATTGGACAAATCATCAATCTGTTGCACAGCACTCACAGCCAAGATGAAAACCTTCACCTTCTTACTGAGAGATGACAGTGCTTCCTTCTGCAGTACTGTGCCACATGCTTCCAATATGTCACTATCATGCTTAATTTTCTGGTATTTTCTGGTATATTCTGCTCAAATGAATGCCTTAAAGAAAATACATATACGTACACTAAAGTAAACTTAAACGAAAGCATACATTTTATAAGTACACTAAAATGCCACTCATAATATAAGTACACTGAAGTACAACTTAATGACATACATTTGGAAGTGTACTTTTTAAAAGTAGCCTACATTTTAAGCATACTTTAAATGAAGTACAAAAAACCAGAGGTGGACATTCCAGGGATCAGAAAGTAAAACTCCTGCCATGTATTTCATCCACCCCTGAACTCAACCAGCTGATTTAGCTCTACCTCCTGGCTGAAGAATGGTGCTCATTAGCAAATCCAGGTGACTGGAACAAAATCCTGGGATGAACTTTTACTTTCTGAACCTGGATTTTCCACCTCTGAAAAAAAAACTATAAGTACACTATATTGTATATTATATATAATATTTTTAATACATTAAGTATTCAGTTTTTTCACTTGGGTGCCTCCTTTCCTTTTCCATAATTGTACAGTACCAAGCTCCTTTCCATTAAACTATTAAAACACTATCCTGTGAAATCACCATAGCAATGTTTACATGATGTTTGCCATCTTTTTACTGCTTCGGATAACTTTTTTTTACCATCAGAATGTGAGCACCGAATACGGGTTTTCCATCAAGCCACCAGTGAGAGGCCCATACTAAATGTCCTTAATTGTTTTCCTCAAAGACAAGAGGAAACTGACAGCCAACCCTGCACAATCTCTGTGTGTGATTGTGATATTTATCTGTAATACTCCCAACATAAATACCTTCCCACACCTGTATAGCTGCCTCTGTGTGCCAAGCTGCCAGGCTATATATTATTGGGCCTGGACAGACTGAGAGACAATGATATTAATTTACTGTAGGCAGAAGTATAAAGTAAATGTGCACATGCAGCACTCAATGTACCACTTTGCTGAGCCCCAACTAGCCAAGAGTGATTCTTGGGATTCTTACCATTTTTTTTTACAATATATGGTGTGCCAGGGTGCACAAGACTGACTGTTCTTTCTTTTATTTGCAGTTTGAGTCAACACAGGAAGAACAAGATGAACCATCTGCAAGACGGTGAGGTTTATCCTTTATCCTTTTTTCACCATTTAATTTTTTTCATTTTTTGTTTTCTAATTGTGCCACTTGAGTCAGTACTGTGTCCCAACACCCACATAAAGAGCACTGTGGTGTTTAGGATTCCACAATCAAAATCCATACTTCTTAGATTGCTCTAGATATGCCCCTTGTAATTCAATACGCACAGTTTAAGCACCTCGCTCAAGGCCACAATGGCAGGTACACCTGGTATTCAAAACCACAGCCTCCTTATAATAAGGCAGGCTTTCTAGCTGTTATGCTATACAACTGCGCAAGTACAAGGAATTAAAGGCTTGCAAGAAGATATGTGTCATTTTAGTGGCCACCTACATGATCCAAATTAACTGGGAAACCATGGTCACTGTGCACGTTCTACAAGCGGAAATTACACTCACGTTAATTTGTTCTCAGAACATTTCTTTCTTGGATTTATTCAACAACTATAGCAAATCCAAATTCAAAAATTGTGTAGACATAAATGCAGAGAAAATAAATTAATGTAGGAGAAATATCAATCTGATATTTGATAATGAGAATAGCTCACACCATGTCACTGGGAAATGTAACTATGTTAGTAGCGACACTACTGCCCAACACATAACAGTGGCATGAACTAAAATGAGGTATTAGCTATAGTAAAATACTCAAAAACACAAAGTGAAAACAAGTACCTAACAGAAACACAATATGAGTTAGTACACTTTATCTAAATACAGCTTCACAAGATGTAGCCTAATCCCTGCTGTGAAAATGCACACACTGACACTGATATGGTCCTAAGTTGTAAGTGTTTTTCACAAGCACTGGACCATGTCCACCCTTGAATAAGCTAGATTACACAAGGTCACATTCTGGCATTTTGGAACATTAAGAAAAAAAAATGGACGAGATTTAAATTGTTTTTAACGATATTGCATCCTCAGCCACACAAAAAAACTGTCTCACAAAATAATGGATATCAGTTAAACTGGTGGACATCACATTATCACATCTGAAAAAAAGAAAAGAAAAGAAAACAAAAAAAAAATTCTTAATCAAACTCATGTAATGTCACAACAACCTAATGTTGCTGAAAAATATTTAAAAAGACAACCTTTAACTATGACAGTCTTTCATGCAGAACCAACACTCTTTGAATCCATTTGGCACGCCTTGGCTATAACATTTAAGAAGCAGTATGTAAAATGTAGGCTAGCTGTATCTATTGTTAAAGTTGAAATAAATTGAATACCCTATGGGCAATATACAGTTTTGAGAAAATGGCTGTAAAAGATGCTGTCATAAGCTCATTTTATGCTTTGTGTACTTGACGATGGTGTTATATTATCATCTAAATTAAGTATTTATAATGATTATTTACCTTTAGTTGTTCATTTTATGAAACTATAGAAGTTATAGAAGCAAATATCAAAAAATATCAAAATTGGTATATGGAACCAAAATCATCATTTTTTACAATGGTGCCTTCCCTTAAACTGTTTTAGAATGCTTGATTTTGTAGCGCATTGATTTTAGAACTGTTAAAAGGCCGAGGTGTCCCTTTACTGAGAAATAACTTGTTGCAAGGTAAAAAAATAAAAATAAAAAGAATGTAAAAAACCTGGACTGGATGAAAAAAAACTGGACTGGAGTTTAAAAAAAAAACCGGACTGGAAGAAAAAAAACCTGGACTGGATTTAAAAAAAAAACTGGACTGGAGGAAAAAAACCTGGACTGGTATTAAAAAAAAAAAACTGGACTGGAAGAAAAAAAAAAACCTGGACTGGAATTTTAAAAAACTGGACTGGAAGAAAAAAAAAACCTGGACTGGAATTAAAAAAAACTGGACTGGAAGAAAAAAAAACCTGACTGGAATTTAAAAAAAAAACTGGACTGGAAGAAAATAAAACCTGGACTGGAATTAAAAAAAAAACTGGACTGGAAGAAAAAAACCTGGACTGGAATTTTAAAAAAAACTGGACTGGAAGAAAAAAAACCTGAACTGGAAAAAAAAAACCTGGACTGGAAGAAAAAAATCTGGACTGGAAGAAAAAAATGACTGAATAAAAAACTGGACTGGAAGAAAAAAATTCTGGACTGGAAGGAAAAAAAAAACCTGGATTGGAAGAAAAAAATCCTGGACTGGAAGGAAAAAAAAACCTGTACTGGAAAAAAAAACTGGACTGGATGAAAAAAATAAGGGTCATGGTGGGGATTTTTAAAAATTTATTTTTAGCTACTTTTGTGTTCCCTTTTGCATTACCTCGCAACATTTGACATTCACAACAATTACACACAGGCTGCCTTTCCAACTCTAAAGCAGTTTAAACAGCAACATTATTCTTTCGCTTTTGAATTGTTGTTACATCCCCTCCCCTTTTCAATGTCCAGTTTCACAGCTGATGGCAATGTTGAATCACATTTCTAGTTACTGTTGCTAGCTTTATTTACGCATCCCGCAAATCGGAATCGTCCCTTATTCGGACAATAGAATAGGCGTTGCGCATTTAACTCATGGCTACGGGACGCATTTTCATCCGTATTTTTGTTAATGATTGCGGTTATAGTAACTGCTGTTTTTAAGACAATTCAGTAGTCAGCTAGCTAGCTAGCCGGGACAACAAGCATGCTGTAAGACCATTCTGACCTAAAAACAAAGAATTTTAATAGGCTAGGTAACAAGTGAGGCCGAAGCTATTGTAGCGAGACAGAGCTCCACCAGGAAGCTGACTCGTAGGCAGTTCGAAACTAAATTAAACTTTATTGAGGAACAAAACAGAAAGTAAGACAAACCTCAAATTCGGACTTCACCATAGTGCCCAGCAGAGAAGTCTCCCTGTACAGCACCGCTGGTTCGCTTAGGGTAACACATATAAAACTAAACTAAAAGCAACAAACACAATTCAGCTATCGGGTAGAAGAAATATCTGTTTCCATCGCATTATTCATGCTTTCTCGAATACAGTATTCGGATTCGGATACATCCCCAACAGTGAGGCCTTGTAATTATTGTTGAGATTTTTAAAGGGAGTTCTCACACTATCTTTTGCATGTATTGTGTATTACAGACGAGTCACGAGTGACATGAAGCTCTTCACTCCAGTGGAGGGCGAGACTGGGAAACCGTAAACTGGAAAAAAGATGAGATTTAGAATGAACTTAGTATGACTTCAGTTTCGTCACTGTCATGTCTGAGGAAATGAAAGGTTATCCAAATTCTGATATCACGTAAACAGCTAAAAAGAAAAGTTGGAGGAACCGCAGATGCTGATTTGTAATTTATGTAGAGCTGATTGCCATCAGAATAACAGTGAAAATATAAAAAATATTTTTTATTTATTTGTTTGCTAATCGTGCCTCTCAGATCAATATTGTGTCATCCGCACCCACATAAAGAGCACTGTGGTAAATAGTTTGGGTAATTGTATATTGGAGTGTATATCTTGAATACTGTAGCCTATTTTGAAAGTGAACTTGATTTTTCCTCATAATTCTAGAATTATTTTATTTAGAATTTAGAATTAAATTAATACTTCAAGTGCCTGCAATTCTTTAAGGAATGCACACACAACCTTATGGTACTATCAGCCTGACCAGGTTGACACTAATGAGAGCGAGACGTATGACCAACTAGGAAGGTACATTGCTAATAAACCACTTCTCAGTCACCCCTTCTGATGAATCATGCTGTGTAGGTGGGGCTCCAATTCAAGCACTGATTCATGCCAACTGAACTGTTGACTTACAACACTGACTAAAACTTGCTAGAACAAAACAGATTTCACGAAACCAGTCCCACGAACTGTAACTTCCATTTTCAGATGTGCTAGGGATAAGAGTGTCCAATGTGATGACTATGATGATTTGATGATGAGGCCAGTTGTTTGTTGTGACTGATAATTCTGGTGGAGAAAACAACAGAAATAAAACAAGAGAGAAAGCAAAACAAAAAAAACCCAACCATTCACACCATGTGAAGCATGAGCCTTTTCCCATCTCTACAATTGTTGATAACATATGTCTCAAATGTTTTAATTGTGTGAGGAATGTTGGGAAATAGTGTTTGAAGTGGGCTGGAACAGACCAGTGCGCCGTACTGGGAACTCTGTGTTTTGCTTGGTATGAGTACTGCTCACTCTCATGCACCCGCTGGTCAATGATAGCCACTTCCCCCACCCTGGATTCCCCCCAGGACCAGCAATCGCACCCTCCAACCCCTTCACATTGTTGTCCCTTCTCATGTGGTCAGTCTAGTTCCTGCAATAATTTTTTTTCCACTTTAAGCACTGGTAATAGATGCCCGTTTACAGCAATAGTTACTTCATGGCCGTGGATTCCAGAGCCAGGGTTGGACAAAAATTTGAATCTAGTCCAGATAAAGACAATACACTCACCGGTTACACATCTTAAAAAAAAAAAAGAAAATAAATAAATAAATTAAAAAAATATATATATCTTTTTGCAACCAGTTCTCTGTTTTCATGGTAGCTGCCCTGGCCATTATCATCACACACCATGAAAACTGAATCTCCAGTTTAAATGTTTCAAAGTTGTCCCTAACGAATATACAATGAGCTGCATAATGTTTGGGACAAAGGCATGTTTTTTTTTATTTGGCTCTGTACACCACAATTTTTGATTCGTACTAAAACAATGCACATATGGATAAGTGGAGATGCTCAGCTTTTGTTACAGGGTATATTTTACCTTTTGGTCACACCGTGATGAAATGACACTTTTTATACATAATCCCCCATTTCAGATGTAATCATCTGGCGTAGTGGAAATGTTATCTGAAGTAATCTAACCAGTCATGTGAGAGCAGCCCCAAACTAAGCCCTGGCATGTTCGGAAACAGAAGTACCCTGACTGTAAATTCCCCAGGCGTACATGCACCTTGGGTCTACAACTTGGTTCTTTTTGTCAGCATTGCTTCTACAGTAACCCTTTCCCAACTGCGTTTGGAATTATGCAGAGATGAAGATGGCTTTCTTTCCCAGCAGAAGCTTTATGTTTCACTTATCTGTACTCTGCAATTGTCTTATATGTACAGTATAACATATCTTTTCAATGCATAATAATAATTATAATATAATAATAGATTTTTATTTATATAGCGCTTTTACCCAACCCAAAGACACTTTACTATATATATATACACATTTAGAACAACACAAGAAAAACAGAAAATACATAAACAACAGTAAGACAATACAACAGTAAAATACAATGAGGGGTGCAAAATGGCAGGAAAAGAAACTGGGTGTGGGTGTGTGGAAGAGTGTGTGTGTGTGTGGGGGGGGGGTAGTCTAGGAGAAATGAGGGGGATTAATGATAAGCAATATTGAATAGATGGGTTTTGAGATGGGAAGTGAAGAGGGGGAGTGAGTCAGAGTCTCGGATGGATGGGGGAAGTGAGTTCCATAGCCTGGGTGCAATATGGGAAGGCCCTGTCACCAAAACTGCGGAGGTTGGATGGAGGGGGTGGCAAGGAGGTTTGCAGTGGAGGACCTGAGGGAACGGGGAGGCTGGTAGGGATGGGGGAGTTCAGAGAGGTAGCGTGGGGCAAGACTGTGTAGGGCTTTGGAAGTTAACATGATGATTTTGTAGTTGATCCATTGTTTTATTGGGAGCCAGTGAAGGTTTAATGCTACATTACATTTGGCAGACACTTTTATCCAAAGCGACATACAATAAGTGCATACCGCAGGTCAGTGGAACAAATACAAACAGGTCAGATAAAGTACAATTCCCATAAAGTAGCAGCTATCCATAGTCATAAACATCAAGTCTAGTTCACACAGTCTGAAGCTTTGACTAAGTCAGTAAAGCTATGGCTTTTAAGTCGTAAGCTAGAAGTGAGCCCTGATTACAAGAGATATGATGAAAGATCAAGGGGCAACATGAAAGTGCTAGAAGATCAAGATGAAAGAGACAAGTGTTATATTAAAGTGCTACTTCACTGGGGGTAGCCCTGCAGTGGAATGCAGTGTTAAAGTTAGTCAAGGCAGAGTCTGAAGCAGTGACTTCAATTTCCTTTGCTTTTAATTTACTTTTCTCTGTACCAGTCTTTTTTGTGAAACATATTTGCTTCTATGTATGTAAATATATATTGTCTTTGCATGTGATTGTTCTTCCCCAGGGCTCAGTTTTACTCTCACCCCACCAGATGAGGAGAGTCATGAGGATACTCAACAACAACGCATTTCAATTTCTTTTCATCCTGCTGTCCTGCGGAGAGTCTCTGGCCAGTGATTTTCACCTGTCAATCACTTTCTCTCTCTCACCAAAGTGTGGGCAGTTAACCACATTATATGGGTTGTGCTGTGTGATGCACAGCATGTTCACTTAGGATCCTGTTCAGACTTGGCAGAGTTGCAGAAGCACTAGCTTTTTTGCTAAATGAAAGTAACACGTATTCTCAGGAGGCATTCAAAATTGCTTTGCACAAATGCTTATCTTCCATATTGGGTGGTGCTTCTTTGTGCTTACTGGAAAACATGAATGTATTCAGGGAAAGCACATGGCCGAGAACGGGTAGACAAAACTACCGCCAGTGGAATTCCACTTACAGTAAACTACATTTCTAGGATCTCCAGCTCCTCTAAGCACAGAGGAAACTTCAATAATGAAAACGTACAGCATTAAAGTAGTCATGAGATCAATAGATGGCCTCACTGCTCATTTCCTGTAAAATATCACCGTCAGTTGCCACTGTAAAGCTGAACAGTATTCGAAAAAAAAAACAAAAAAACTCTGCATTAACGGTAAATAAGTATTGTATGCGGGAATCCATATTAGGGATTGTCTTCGACGGGCCCATTTGGAATATTGGCATATCAAACAAAAAGCGTACTCTGTGTGTGTTTAAAATACTCCATCTATGTAATGGATTTAAAGTTAATCTTTTGTTTCTATTTGGCCAATGTGATGAGACTGCAGTCTGCCTCCTCCAGAGGAAAGCCTTTTTATGTTGAAATGAGGGGCAAATTGATATTTTAAATAATAAAGCTGCACGCCTCCTCAGAGAATGTGTTTATCTCCCTCCAATTTAAACCACATTGCTTATTTAGCATTCTACAGGAAATGAGACATTTAATTGAACTCATTTGTAGTTGCGCAACATTACCTGGTGGAGCACATCAGATATTCTGCCTTTATGAATAGAATGCACATTGGGAATAAAAAGTACAGAAATCAGATTTTGAATGCACTTATCTATGTCTAACATGGACCAAACCTTCAAAATTTGCCCCATGCATGTATGTAGCTCCTCTTGACTTGTGTGCCATTTAAGCACCAAACTATAAATTCTCTTAACCTGCTGAGTTTCATTTTGAAAGTGAGTTGACTTTGAGCGCGTACTATTTTTGCTTTAGGTGCACAGTCAGTGAAACATGCTTAAAGCAAAAGGGTATGATATATATATATGCCGTGGCTTGAATTGCAATGAGAGCATACTATTCGTCTGTTTGATGCAGCCAAGAGCAGCACTGACTCGAATCTGCGGAAGATCCTTGTACAAGATTCTATTTCCCATTTATTATGGGTGTACCTGTCAAAGCCAGAGCTATGGCAATGCCTGAAGCTTTCAGCTTATACAGCAATAAAATGAATTGGCCTGTCAGATGCTGATATCTGCAAAAAATAAATAAATATATGAATTCTCTTAAAAAAGAGTAGATTGATAGCTTTCTGAAGATACTTTATTTTCATAGTGCTGTAGGTCTGCTTGACCTTTTCGGTGGACTTTAAGGGATTTAAGAGTTTGGTAAATAATGAGCACATCATTTACATGTTAACTGCTCAGAATCCTTTAAATCCACACATTTCAATATCAGTTAAATGTCATTTAAATAGTTTAACACCAGACCTCAACCTCAACTGTCACCAAGCTGTACTTTACCTTCTCAGTCAGAACAGGTTGCATATCGCCTTGGATTTGACATGTTTTGCATCTATTTCACAACATTTTTTGCAGCAGAATTGTTCTGTATTGCCCCGAGCAATTTAGTTCTCTATTTTACTTCAAAGCCAGGAGAATTTATGAATGTGTAACACAACTTGTCATGCTCTGGCTGCATTGTCTTCATTGGTACATCACATGTTGCTGTAAGCAGGGTTTATTTAACGTGTTCACATCTGGAAATAAAGTAATCATAATTGAGTAATCATCTCTCAGGTATGGTGACTAGCCCCAGGCTTATAACTGACTAAATGAAAGATTATCAAAGTATAAAGTCTTAAGTTCTATTACAGAAGTCCAATGACACCGAACAATTATAAACAGTATCGCATTTAATTACACAACCTTGCTTGTTCATTTTAATGTTTATCCAAAATAATTAAATGTCTTTTCTATATTTAATACAAAGAATGTTTTACATATGGACAATTCAGAGAGACCAGCCTGTATATGAAAACCAAACTTGTGAGCAAATATTTGCAGACATTTGAGCGTCCATTAATATAGATTAAAGATTCAGTATACAACTGAAGAATCCCCACAGAATCATTTTGTTTCCATTGACAACATTCTGACCTTTAGAAAATATAGGTGTTCAATTATCGTCATTTTTGGGTGCTGCCAGATTTTTACACCCTTTAGCGATTTTTAAGTTGAGCATGAGGCATAAGAAAAATGACTGGACCCAATGTGCACATCATTCACTCTCAAACTCCCATTTGCTGCCTCCCTTTAAGAAATGGTTCTCAGATGGCGTTTGTGACTTGCTGTCATCTCTAAATCACTGTCTGCCTTTATGACCCATGAGACCGGCGCAAACTGCTGCCTTGCCTGAACACAATCCCACCTGCAGTATGGAAATCAAAGGAATAAACGTGCTCACTCCAGCGTGTTAACTGATAATAGGGCGCTGAATCCCACAAACTATAAATGAAAGGGAGGAACGGACAGCGCTCACTAAATATTATGAACTATTGTTTTATTGCATCGATGTATTAAGGCACAGCATGCACGAAAGTCCAGCCTAAGCCTTCCTCAGTGTGCTGAATGTGCCAAAAAATAAACGAGTATGGATCCAGATCTCATTTAGCAGCTGGTAACATCAGGCAGAGGAACGCTGACACAAGACTGGGTTGGAGTCTTAGTGTGAAGGAACGAATGGGGGGGGGGGGGTGGGGGGCATGGGATAATCAAGCGCCATAGGTCCTAGCAGATAAACCAAAAGGACAGAGCAATCGTTGGCACATTGAATTGCATTAACATCAGGTCCTCAGTGCTGTCCCTTAAGTGTGCGCTTTCTCTCTGCATTTGACTCTTCCTCAAAAAGCACATTTTGAGGAAGACTGGGTGGTCTATGAGCTTCCTGTTATTATGCATGGACAGGCCGGCAGCCCTGCATGTGTGATGTAGTGCCTTAGAAAAGAGGGTCAAGTCCAAAAGATAGTACTTTTTCATTCAAGAGGAAAACAGGAAGTACAGCAATGAGTTCACTTAAAATTCTAAGGTATAGTACATGATATAGAAAGCTTAGGATGGCAGTTAAATCTAAAATAGATTTGGAGACCAAACACCCATAGTTCATTTTCATCCTTTTCATGGGGCGACATAGCTCAGGAGGTAAGACCGATTGTCTGGCAGTCGGAGGGTTGCCGGTTCAAACCCTGCCCTGGGCATGTCGAAGTGTCCTTGAGCAAGACACCTAACCCCTAACCCCTAACTGCTCTGGCGAATGAGAGGCATCAATTATAAATCGCTTTGGATAAAAGCGCTGTATAAATGCAGTCCATTTACCATCATTCATTTCTCTTTTTTCCAAATGATTCACTTTGTTTTCTTACAATATCTTGTGTATCTCTCCTTAGCCACTCAATGTGGCTTCATCACTAGGACAGACACTAGTAGATAGTAATTAACATGCCAAGAAGATTACTGAGTCAGGACACGTTTACTAGAAGAAAGGTGCCTGTGCATTTTGGGAATGTCTTTCCAAATGCATTTTAGTAAAGGTCACCCATAATAGTTAGAATCTAAATTCCCAGTGTGTGTATCCTTGTGTGACCCTTCAATAAATCATTGTCACAGCATTCCTTTCTGGCAGTCAGTGCATTCAATGCGGAACACCTCTGTGATTGAAGCATATTTTTTATATCCTCCACCTCCAGCTGTTCTTTGAAGTTGTCCTTCCTCTGGATTTTAACAGAAACCTGGCAATGACAGTCAAACGTGCACTCTGGTAGGTATGCGGAGGTACTGTGGCAAGTCCCTGTCAAATAGGTAATTAAGGCTCAGTTCCAAAAACATAGAAATTAATCAAAGGAAAATACTAGACAGACTGGATTAATTGAAATAATTTACTCCAACCCTCAGCAATACTGTCAGTTCAGATTGTCGGTCTATGTGCCAGGTCCAGCGCAATGCAAAAGATAAGCATTGCTATCTAGTGTGTTCTGAGGACAGTTATGAAACAATGTCTGTGCATCTTACTATCAGTGTGACTAATATGCTTTATTTCTATCTTCATCTGTCCTGGATTACTGAATAAGTCTGTGCTATATGGCTGTATGTTTTTAGCCCCAGAGTGCTGTCATTGCTCTCTGTGCTAGTCAAATGACCTTGTTAGATGTGGGCAATGACTCCTTGAAAGGCTCCCTCAAGAATAGCTGAGCAAATTTAAATACCTCCATGTGTCAGAGCTACTGCAGAAGTGGTGCAGAGGGGCAATTAGGGTTGGGTATTTTGAAAAGGTTCCAAATCTCCCGGAACCAGGAATTTCTTTAGAAACGTGAGTCTCAAATTCACTTCTAATTCTGAAAGCGTATTCCTCTAACGTCCACATCCCTAGTTATGTTGTGCATCATCAAAGCTTGGAGCTTTGAGTTTACAGAATAGCTGACCGGAGTAAATGGTCTAAAGTGCGGTAATGGTCTCTTGCTTCACCAGAGAAAGTAGCAATACAGATACAGCAAAATGTAATCACTGTGGTAAATTCATTATGTGCAATGGAGGAAGAACTTCCAGCATGTCAAAACATTTACTGCAGCATGGAGGTAACCTCCAGTGTTATAGCATTTTCGATATCCCCAGTCCCAGTCATAACACCCCGATTCGATAAGCTGAAACGGAATCAGAGTAGGAATCTATAAAATCCAAAGTATACCCAACCCTTGGGATAACTGCCTGCCCTGCGCCTCTCCCCCATAGGGCCACTTGCGATCGCAAAACAGGGGGAATTGTGACAGCAGGTAGCATTAAACTACAATCATTCCTTACTCACCCAGGTCCCAGTCCAGAAGTCTAAGTCTATGCATTTGCAATAGAATATCACAATAAGTCATTACTGTAAAGCTGAACATTATTTGAAAAGAATAAAATAATTTCTACATTAATGACAAATAAGTCTTGTATACCAGAATCCATATTAGGGATTTTTTTCAATTTTAAACAGTTAGCTATTAAACTTGAATCAGCCCCTCACTGTTTTGAAAATGCTCTTCTAACAAATTGACTTACAGCCTATATTTCATTCCTATTTTACCAACATGAAGAGGGTACATTCTCCCCGTGGTAGGCTTCTGTGTTGAAATAAGGGGGAAATTGATCACTTAATAATAATGAAGCTCTAACCCACCTCAGAAAAGGTTTACATTTTGAATGCAAAACCGGGTAAAATAGGATATAAATCATCAAGGGATGAGCTGTAACCCACTTCAATTCATAGCGGCTGCAAACAGCCACCTTGCAGAATCCCATAATGCTGCTGCAGGCCGTGACAATTCCCAATGTAATCACAGCAAGTCCATGGTCTGTACCATGGAAACACATTAACCCATGCACACTCGCTGTTTCATTCCATAAAAACCATTTGGAAAAAATTACGAGACCATTTGGAGATATTACGTATTCAGTGGTCACACAGTGACAGTTTATTTTTGCCTTAGAAGAGACAGGTGATTTTCTGTGAGCCTGATCAATCATTCAATGATGTCAAGTGTGAATTGTGTGAATGAATGTGAATTCCTCCAGGGAATTTGGAGGAACTAGCCTAGTGAGTGAATCATTCGGAAAATGAAAAAAGGGAACCATAAATCTAATAATATTTTTATTGTTTGTGACAGCTAGATAGCTAACTAACTATATCTTTCGTGAAAGGTAGTAATGTTAGAAAGCAATAAAATGTTTTTAGGTGCTTCTGACCGTTAGGTTACTATTGGGAGATTACTTGTAGCTAGCAAGTTGGCTGAAATGGCATCTTTCCAAAAATGAGCTCATTGCAAAGCTATGAGACACTGGGGGGTTATTTCCACTTTAATGTGAAATAACGACTCCTCTGGCTGACTGGACGCCAGCCATCTGCCTGTGATAGCTGTGCATGACTGTGCCACTCAACCGCTAGACTGCAGAGTGGCAGCCAGTTGCATAATCTTCCGAAGGCTTGGATGCCAGTACACAGCTCTCAGATTGCTGAATGATGTCACGTCATTAAAAAAGCAATGCGCGACACATGCAGAATAGATCACATTCTAAAGATCTGAAGCAGATTCAAATAGCTTTAACAAAGGTTCAGGCTAAATGCTAATTGTGAACCCACTGCTTGTGTACAGCCGCTGTGCTGTGCTGTGCTGCGCTGTGCTGCGGACACACAGGGGTTAAAAGAATTATCACTTTTACCCCCCTCATCTTCTACCACCAGATCAATGTCTGGCAGGACATCTCCTCTAACCCTGCTCCAGTCCTCACTTATAATTGCATCTCTCCTCTTATTAGAAAAAGGAGGAAGAACAGAAATCAATCATAGTGTCAGTGCTCATCGCGCCCTCTGAACAGCAGAAAACTGAGAAGGATGGGAACATATGGGTAGTGCACGCAGTTTTTAGAAAGGTCCTGCCAGTAGCCAAGCAATAGTGATTTTTAAAATTTGTTTGTTTTTATTTTTAAACAAGTAGCTGATAATTCCCCTGATTGTTTCAGCCACTGATACATGCCCTCCATCACCCGATGAGTGAAATTTTGGCAAAGGTATTCCAGGAAGTGTTTCTGTAAACAGTTCTCTGTGATCACAAAATGGTGTGGTCTCCTGGAAGGTGCCCCTCAAACTAAAAGCAGTCCTTGATGCAGTGGCGTGTGCCGCGATGCTCCGGGACGTGAAAACTGCAGTGCAGCTCCGCAGGGCAGACTGCAGAGCGGAAGAAAAGAGCGGGAGCTTCTTTGGACGACAAGTTAGCAGTCCACGGTGATGTATGTCAGGCTTATAATGGGCTGTGATGTTTATACTGTTTGTGGATTTTAGGTTTATTAGGTTTAAGAGGAACAGTGCCCATTGTTATACACATGCCAGATTTAGTGAAAGGACTCATTTTCAACTGTAGTCCCTGGGCAAGCAGCTTTGTAACTTTGGATGTCCAAACTGAAGGAAAAGTAAAAATAGAAGATAAAAGTACTTTTAAAAGCAATTGATTGCATACCTTTGTTTCAGTAATATTTCTATTTTAGTATTTCAATGTTTTTTAAAATAAAGCACAACACTCCCACCTCTTTGTGATTGGACTCATGCCTTCTCATAAGAAAATTGGAGCTCTGATGTTTGTTCACTGTTTTCTATGGTCACATTCAGCCTTAAATAGCTGCAATAAATATCTGCCATGCCAAAGTCTTGTGCTTTGTGCACTTGCCCTCTCAAACAGATCTATCCCAAATTAAATCACTGCTCAGTGAGGGGAGACAGAGTGTGTGATAAATTGAACAGATAGACGCTCCTGGTAATCATGCAAGATGGGAATTGTTCCTACCACTGCCAATGTTCACAGTTTCATTAAACAAAAGGTAACGATTGACTCCACATCACTTTTTTCTCCTCTGTGCCAGGAAGTGTCTGACAGGACACTGGCTACAATCCACCCACTACAACACCACCTATATGCACAGAAAGCGGGCAGCACCACACATCACAATACTCAAAATGCAGCATCAAAGATAATTTTCCAGTGCTTATCAGCAGGCAATCGGGGGCACAGTCAAGTGAAAACCCGAATCTGCGAATGAGCACTGTAGAATACTTTGCTGTCAAAAGCAGTTCACACTGAGATGGATATACTGTGTAGGGAAACACAGCTACCTCAGTCAGCTTCAATGGTCTAAAGATTCAGTCTGATTGATAAATTAACTGTACGTCCAGTGAGAGAATATAAAACAAAGAGGAAAGGTTTGCACATTTGCTAACATTTGCAAACAATCATATTTTCTACCAGCCAGAGAAAACTTGTCAATTCTGTTTCATGCTTCCTTTACAGGCAAGGCTCCAGCTCACTAACATTGTCTAGAAAAAGGAAATTCTTTATAGCTGAACAATTGCACCTTTTTTGAGTACTGTTTATTTATTTATTTATTTATGTAATTTTATTTTTGGTTCAGGCAGAGTGGGTCAACTGAAGTGTAATTAGCTGGAGTTGAAACCTCAGGGTTAAACCGCTAGACCACATAACTGCATTGCATTAAACCTGAGGTTTAAACTCCAGCTAGACACACCACAATTGACCCAGTGTGTTGTTCCTTTTCAGACACAGATATGAAGCCCCATAATGCTCAATGAATTTAAGTAGCAGCATGCAACTCCCGATCCTGATATTGTCCCTTAAACCACATTACAGCAATTTCTCTGGAGAGAGTTTGTGTGGGAGTAAGGCAATAAAAAAACTCCAGTCATCATTTTCACCCTTAATAAGCTCCGGACTTGTGAAATGGAGTAGAATAGCATGAGCCAGAGAATGACTACAGCAGAGGAAAGAATCAATAGCTCCACCATTGTGTCGTTTGTGGTACTGCAGAGAGCACAGAATGCACCAACACTATGACACAGGGCTGTTCTATGCCATTTCTCATAGGTCTGTTCAAGGTCTTCTGGAAAAAAAAAAACTGAGAGACAATAAGCTAGAACAATGTAAAATTGTAAGTGTAAAGATATTACCAACCTACCAAGCTGAAAATAAACTAGTGAATCAGGGTTCTTGAGTTCTAGCCATCAATCACCTTGGCTCCGACTACAGCAATTCTACCTGCTCCCTTCATTATTGTGCTGATTTTTTTGCACTGTGAAGCTCACATATAAAACTGACCGAATGCCATTATTCATTTGACGTGTGCATCAGTAAATCTCACCCATGCTAACAATATGCTTTGTAGCACCATTCTTATTTGTTTAGTCAGAAATTAGTTAGACCTATGACTGAGTGTTAACAAGGTGAAAACTGAGTCTGCGTGCATGTAGCATTTTGGGGGCAAATGTCTTTTAAAGAGTGGCTTAAAGAGTTTTTGCTTATGTCATTGATGGAAATGACAAATCATTCCACTGTTGTGGTGTTTGGCAGTAGTTTTTGCATAAGGCCAGTGAGCTCACAGTGTAGTGTAATGAATACATCCCAGACACACAGGAATGCTACATGCATCATTAATTTGACTCATATTCTTCTTCAACGTACTGTATTAATGGTGATGTACATAATAAACAAATGCCAAAGTAGAACTTGTGTAATTAATGAGCTCTTATTTTCATTTCTACTGAACATTTTCAGCTATTGTAAAACCAGCTCTGGGTTGACCTTGAAAGCAGCACAGTGTTAATCCTTTTTAAAATTCACCCACATTAACAATATTTATAACCCTGTTTTTCCATGGTGGTGGGGTCACATGTTGTGGTGTTACAATAGGTACACATATCCCTCTCCATGGCATTTTACCAAGGTATTTAAACAGCACAGACAAACATCAGGGTGCTGTTTTAAAAAGAACCTGCAAGTGCAATAAGTGGCAGAAACAGCAGTCATGTGTGTCTGTTGGATAGATACAAAAACAAAACAGGAGAATAGGCTCAATTTGTTTTTTGTGTTCCTGTGATGATTTAAATGAGTTTTTCACCATTGCACATCAGTTTGAACAGATTCTATGCTATCCCTTTGGGGACACAGTGATGCACACCATCTTTTTCAAAAAAGGGGTTAGTTTTACTTGTTTTACTCCACATTACCTCGAAACAATACAATAGCTCCATCAAGGCAGCTCATAAAGGGACTCATTTAAATGGGAGGCTTCTATGTCACTGGCTCTTGAGTTCCGAGTGCACTGTCCTTGTTGCTACCATTCACAGATCTTTAACAAGTACAGTAATGCTACTCCCTAGTTTTAGGACTACTGCAGAAGTCTTAAAGTCTTATTAAACTGTTATTTTATTATATAGGCGTCTACGTTAGAACAATAAGGTTCTGTGTCTTCCATCGAGACCAAAAGCAGCGCCTAGAAACTCTCTTTCCCAAAACATTCTTACACAGTATCCTGCTAAAATTAGCTTATAACCAGCGCTATTTAATAAAGCTAGCTATTGTACACACTGCTATACATTACGATGATTGCAGTTTATACTATATTATATATTATTTATCATAAACATGTGTCATGCTATATTGTTACACTGAAAAAAAGAGTGTCTAATGAAAGTGCTCAACTAGATTATATTTGCAATTATTAATGCAATTATTTAATGTCCAAGCTGTGAACTTGCAAACACAACTATATTAGGTACATTTAAAGCAAGCAAATCACGTGGAAAGATTGTGCATAATTCAATTGAGTAAATCCAATTGATTTTTTTTCCAGTGTATTGATCTGATCACTTGATGGCAGCTCTGACTATATTTATAATCCATACTGCCATTACTATTCCAACATAGGCGGGTAAAATTGCTACAGTGGTAAGTAAGTATTTGATAAATGGCAGCCTTGGATTTACTTAATCTGTGTATATGTTCAAAAGTAAAAAAAGCACCTATGGTTTTGCATAGATAGTGAGCCTCAACTGCCTTAATACTTCATTTATCATGCGCATACTGTTCTGTGGAAGAAAATCAGAGGAAACTTGTAAAAACTGGCACTTTCTGTTTAAGAAATAGTTTTATTCATTGAATGTGTAACAATGATAATAATTTACTACTACTATTACTATTACTACTACTACTACTAATAATAATAATAATCGTTATTATTCTCATTATTATTGTTATTATTATTATAATTATTATTATTATTAGTAGTAGTAGTAATAGTATTATTATTATTATTATTGTCATAATAGTGACCATCATAATCTGCTAACAATTAATGCTACCACAATCAATTTACAATTGTATTTGAATTGGAATCTGCATTTTTATTTACTTTCATACATGGAGACTGGTGCAAAAGGATGAAATACAGATAAGAGTGAGTGGGTGTGTAGGGGTGGGTTCGATCACTAAACTTAAATTTAAACTTGCATAAAACGTAGTTTTCTCCACCGTACTTCACCCCTGTTGCATTTCCCTTAGTTCAAGGGCTGTCGATCCATTGCTTTACGTCGCGCAGACTGCGCAACGTAAAGCATCACACATAGACCTACCGAAGTTGCAGATGCGGCAGTTAGCATACTTAATTCGTCTTACCTTAATAAGTTTGCATCTGATTTGTGCGGACACCATATGGCTGTTTCTCAGGTTTCCCACCCTAAACATGAGGCACAGCTTGCCGTCGCGCTGCGAGATGACTGCATCCTGACTAAACATGAGGGTCTCCGCGCGCTTCTTGGGTTGGGACATCTTGATGAACATGCAGCCAATGAGGAACGCGTCTACGATGGAACCCAACAGAGACTGAAAGAGGAATAGAATGATGCCTTCGGGGCACTTCTCCGTGATGTAGCGGTATCCGTATCCGATGGTGGCTTCTGTCTCAATGAAGAAGAGAAAAGCAGAAGGGAAGTTGTAGACATTGGCAACGCACGGAGTGTAAGACTGGTCGTGACCATGGTTTAGGTCTCCTCTGATGTAGGCGATGATCCACCACATGGAAGCCATGACCAGCCACGCGATTGTGTATGTCAGTATGAAAATTAGTAAGTTCCATCGCCACTTCAGGTCTACCAATGTGGTGAACAAGTCTGAGATATACCTGCTGGTCTCCCCACCAAGGTTGCCATGCTGAACATTACAGCGACCGTTCTTCTCCACAAACCGCTGGCGCTTCTTTTTGACAGGCGCCGTGTAAGAGGTGCCCCTATTTGTATTCACCACCTGGTAATCTTCACCAAATTTCCTCCTTAGCGCGGACATAGCTAGTCTACAACAATTTTGAGAAAGATACAAGGCGTTCCAGATTAATCTGCCGATTAATTTATCGGACAATAGTTTACTTGCTGTCGTTATCCATGAGGTGCGTCCTTTTAGGATAAATGATGAATTTATAGTGATAATGCAGAACAATCCATTGGCATCTATTCAGTGTAAATATGAGTTGTGCGTCGAAAATAAGAAGACCCCTTTATTGCCTCTTCTCTCCTTCGTCAACTTTTATTCCACACACTCTGGCGCTCTGGGCATTTGATGACAGTGTGTGGCTTTCTGGAAAAAAAATAAATGTAATATATATTTAAATGAAATGAAAAATGGCTGTTGTCCTGTCTCTGCTCTTTTGTATATACAAAATTCTACGAAGAGATGGGACTCACAGTGTAAAGAAACATGCCATCAGAGTGAATGCAGCGCTCTGTGCGAGTCCACGCGAAACGGTGCACTTGCATCCCGGGCTACTATCAGATGTAAAGGGGAGGGGATTCGCTCGTGTTCCTCCAACCCAATCAGGAAGAAGCGAAGTCAGTGAAGGGATGGAACAACAGGAGCACTTTCTTCCTCTCCGCGAGCCGTACAACGGCGTCATGGAGGGAAATTTCCCCGTGATATGCTCTGGTATTGTTTTAAACTCCGATTTCTTTTGTATGTTCAAAGCATATGCCGTTTAATTGATTCTATTCGCTTGCTGATGTATTATAATTTGTTGTACGAAATGTTCGTTTGTTATTGTGATGTGCTGCAGCAGACGATAAGACACGGTTTTTTGTAGCCTATTATTCAGTTCTTTGAAGGATTTAGGGCCACCTGCCGAGTAGTAAATGCACCTACACCTTGAGTTTGCGTAAATTTCTTTTTTTTTTCCACATGTCGAAAATAAATGGTTGGTTAAAAGTGACAGAACTATGCCAGGAAACCAACCTATGCAAAAAAGCTTGATATGTCGTTTTATAGACGCCAGCTTTAATTTCTGGAGTTTTGTAAAATATTTCAACAATTAACTCTGGACATTTTACTGTGTATGCACAATAAATGGGAAAATTATATTCTTTTACTATACAGTTGCTCAGAGAAACGCAGGTACAATGAGGCAGATAATTCAGGAGGCTAAGCAAATTTCAAAGGCCACACTTGGAAATCTAAATAAAAAAATAAAAAATTAGGTTGCATCTTGAGAGCACAAAGTCTCCATATTTTCCATTAGACGTTGAAAACAGGTGTGAATATTTGTTGCACTTATTTTTGGGAAATAAATAACTGGGTTATTTTTGTTGATTGCATTTGATCATTATTAAAATAGAATACTTACCACATGCATGAGAATTAGAATGGGACTCGCTGTATTTATTTTATACTTACATATGTTTCAAGGGTGTGCATTTTGAACAGCACTGCACACACACACACACACATGCATTACATACACACCCACATGCACAAGCACCCATGCGTGCGCAGGCGCGAGCACACGCGCACACACACACATGCAGTGTGTATGTATTATGTTTTCCATTAAATCCCCGAAGAATGGTCTGTTGTTAAGGCACATAATTTACTCTAATTTTTTTATACCCCATTTTTAAAAAACTGTTATATTATTGATGTATAATTTATTTCATAATTAGCCAGACAACTGGAGGATTATGCATGCATGTCTTTTGGAAAGAAGGTGTTCTCTGCTTGGCGTATCTGTATTTTCCAGAAAACACAAAGGTATACAAAGTTTTTTTTTTTTTTTTGAGGTTGCAGCCCCCTGAAATAACATGACTCATTCAAGGTATGTTTAGGAGCGTTGTTGAGTAATAAGGAGTGTTCATTTTTTCATTGGTGTAGTTCACTTTAAAATATGAACATAATTAATTAATTACATTTCTTTAAGAAATTCCTTTTCACAGTGATAACTGTTCATGGTATACTTTTGCATATTTGAGTAGTCACTAATAAAAAAGAATTGATTAATGAATTTAAAAAACAATTTTTATGGTGCACTTTCCCTTTAATGTGCACTCAAAACGACACTCAGCACAGTCAAACATTGGGGCAACAATGTATCATTTGTGACGCAAATTAAAGAACAGGATTTTATAGTTTTCAGGAATGCCTGTGGGTTTTCCATGTGACAGACCACTCCCCAAGCTGGTGGAGAAAAGGGGGTGGAGTGAATAATGATTGGCTCAGGCAGCAAGGGAAAAAAATGGTTTGCATCTCAAAACATGGGTTTTTTTGTGTGTGAGAGCAAACAACTTGATATTGTAATGTGCTTCTGAACCATTTTTTTTTCTGGCTGAACTCTCACAGGTTATTCTGCACATTCACAGAGGCAATCAGCAGAACAGCTGCTGTCACTAATGTGGCTGACATGAGCTGGTTATGTGGATGCCCGCCACAGCTTGGGTATGCAGCCAGCCTGAGGATCTGAAGAGGCTCCTTTCCAGGGCTCACTCAAGCACCCGTCTGTGTAAAAGTGACATTCTGTCAGGGCCAATGACTGTGGTGAGAGACTAACCTAACCTCAATTTTTGGTCTGTCAAAGATTGAGTAATCTAGAAACAAAGTGAAGCAGAACTGTCAACTTGTCAAACAGGGGAAGTTCCTATTTTATATACCTTCAGTTGGCCATCTTCAGACACAGACTGCTTTGACAAAAACTCACTTCTTCCGTCACCTCGGTACCTCTGTTCCTACTCTCTCTTTAACTTGTAGCTTGCTGTAACACCTAATTAGGTGTAAGTTCTTTGTCTGTTTTCATAGCCTGTTTTCTTTGCTGTTTGTATAATGTGGTTTCAGGTTTGTGTAACTTGGCTTCATTTTCAGTAGGGCAGTTGACAGGTTGTCAATTGGGTCTGCAATTCTTGGACTTGCTGTCTCTCTTGGGAATATGCTTTCACCCTCTGGGAAATTACTGCACTTTGACCTCTGATCTTTACACTTGGGTTGCATTGTAAGTGACTCTGGAGAAGAGATCTGTGAAATGCCAGTATTTGAATGGGGATAACCCTGAACTTGTCTTTGCATGAGCAATATAAATCAATATTTTGTTATAATCTATTTTTCTGATTTAGATTACTTTGACAGCAATGGTACCACATTAGCCACAACTACGCAAAACAGAAAGAGATGTTAATGAGGAATGCTTACTCAAATTTGCATACTTGCTAATCATGAAAATCAGGTTCAGCGATAATCAGTCTAAAGGGACCAGTCCTCTCTCCCCTAGACTATGTGTAGCTTACTGGCTGTCACTCCACAATGTAAGCATGCTGTTTCGTTTTATCAGAGCCTGCTTATGAGCACCATGTAGTTGCATTGATTACTGAAAGAGAAAGTATATGCTTACTTAGGCACTATGAACTGCTGTGCTGTTCCTGTGATTATTTGTCTATCAATTGATCTAATAAGGACAAAAATTTATATGGGACTATTAACATTTGCTTACATGGCCTGGGTAAAATGTTGGACAGTGTTGGATTCTCTTTTCCTATTGGTCTATATATGGTGTTTCACAATTTATTATATCCCTCCCCTCTATGAAGTAGAGTGGTAAGGCCACAATATCTCTCATGTTGGTTACTAACGTCAATGTTACCTGAGTAAAATAGGGGAAAAGCCCAGAAAGAAGCTAAATACTGTAAATGTATAAATACAGAAGCTGATCCTGCTCCAGGAACAGTTTACACTCAAGACAGGCCTTTTTACACCCCCCCCCCCCAAAAAAAAAAAATTAAATATAAATAAATAAATATTAATAATAATGTCCATTATTTAAAAAAACATAAAATCAAAAAGCAGGGTAAAAAATGACTGCTTAAAGTATTTTTATTCAACCTTTATGCAATTCTTTTCTGTTGAAATAGGGTATGATAATTGTATTGAACGCATCACTGGAGAGTAATATTCTGACGGTTGACATGATTTAGCTTTAATGTTTCAAGGGACCACAACTCTACATGCTTATTGGAGTGTGTTCTTCTGTAAACAGTTCAAAGGTCAGAACTCACAGTATTTGCCATGCTGGATACAGTCTTTACTGTTTGAGCATATTGCACATCTGCTCACAGTTATTGTGATCAAACTGGTATTTTTGGATTACTGTATTATTGCCTCATCATTTATCTGAGGTCCCCACCCTGGGGGGACTGTAGTTTTTTTCTGGACAATGGAACTACAATGTGGCTCACTGGACACAGAACATTGTTACAGATGTTACTTAGAGCCAACTCACTGACACTGCCTGCACTGCCAATTAAAAAAAAAAAAAAATGACAAATGCTAATCAGAGTGATGCTTGTATTATGAGCTAATGGACGAGTGGGAAGGCTCAATGGATCAGGCTTTGGTGAATGCTGCCTTTTTTGTATGAAAAATGAATGACACCTGCCTCTCCTAAAATAAAATGTACCCCATGAGCCATGGCTCTTCCTGTGTCCTGGGACAGCTCAATTTTTTGGGAACAGGGTTCGACCTAGGGTTGAAAAGCCCAGTTCAGTTTCATGTAGGTTCTGAGAATGCCTTGAGTGACTTTTGTTAAACTGGTCCCTAATGATCTTGGTGAGCAGCTGTCAAAGCCTGCTTCCCAGACAAGGGAAATCAAACCAGTTGCCTGACCTCATTTTGTATGGCTTCCAAAAGTCAATAAGCAGTGCAAAAAAAGTGTTTAAAAAACCAATTTTATACAGTTCTGTGATGGAAAAAGGAGGAGTTCTGAGAGCAGTACTGCTGAACAAACTGCTGAATTATAGATGCGTTTGGAGGGTTGCATTTTATTGACAGTTCATCTACCACTCTTCGGGTTGCCAGTGGTCCTGGTTTAAATTCCTGATGTGTCGGCCTGGGCCGGACATTATCTAATATTTATTTCTATTTCAGCTTGTCAACCTATGAAAGACAGGAAAACACTAGGACAGACCTCTTTGGAATTTCTACCTACAATAACACAAAAAGATGAATCTTACTCAAAAATAATCTTAGACACGACCTTCCTCAAAACTCTTTTGGCTTTAATTACAATTAAAAAATTTATTGGAAGTCTATTCAATCATTTACAGATGGGAGTTTGGAGGGAGGTGGAGGGGTTTGACTGAAATCTTATCTACCTTAGTTTTTTTAAAACCATGGATAGCCTAGTACCATTGGCCTGTAGTCTAAGTAAAATAGGCACTGAAGCTGCAAGTAATATAGCAAAGAAGAAGGCATTAGGCTTAGATGTGCGGGGACAAATAAAGATATTGTGGCAAGGTTATTTCCCACGAGAAACTGCGGTCACTTAAGATTTCCAGGAGCAGTGTTCAGTGCTAACTCTGAAGGGTCCAGATGATGGGCAGTAGGAGAAGACCGTGAAGATCAAAAGCCAGTAGACAAATAACTTGTGGTGTCTAGCTAAAGAAACCATTATAAAATTGTACCACAACTGCAGGATTAACTCAATGCAACTGGAGAGAAACCAAATCTCCTGACTACTGTGACACAGCAACTATTATCTGCTGGTATAAAAGGACACGCATCTGCCTTATCCCAATATTTTTGTTCCAGTGTTGATGGTGCTTGACCCACTGGAGTTTTCTTCTTGTTAACAGCACATAGCAAGGGCTTTTTCGCTGATACACATCCAAACATCAAATGCAGATTCTTCCATACAGGTGTACTGCATGATACAATGAATCAATCAACATCCTATGATGCTCTGTGGCATGTATAAAAATGCTGAACAGGCCCAGTTGATCTCGATTTTGGATCAAGATGGAGAGAGGAAAAGATCTAAGTGACTTTTAAAGATATTTCATTATTGGGGCATGGATGGCAGGAGCTTCAGTCACAAGGACTGCTCAGCTGGCTAGTGTTTCAACAGGAACAGTGACTAAAGTGACATTTGCATTTAGATCGGAAAGACATCAGTAAATAGGGTTGGAAATTGTGGTTGAAAGCACACATTTGATGACCGTGATGCTTGTGCATTAGTGTAATATGTGAGGAGAAACAGAAGAACTCTTCCTCAGGTGACTGAGAATGTCAGTGCAGGACGTGATCATATTGTGTCAGCAAGAACAGTCCATCGACAACTACATAGAGAGGGATATTATAGTAGGGTTGGAGTGCATAAACCCCTTATTAGAAAGATGAATGCACATTTGAGAGTTCAGTGGTGCAAAAACCATAGGCACTGGTCTACAGAGATGTTGCTTAGGTGTAGGACGAAGCCCCATGGCTGCTGTCAGCAGTTACATCATCAGTGAAGACCAGTGAGCCAGTACCTGTGGCAGCCATATATGTCCAAACCATAGCACCCCCACAACCATTTTTCATGGATGAGGTAAAAAAAATGTTGACTTTAGATCGTGGGCAGTTCTTCTTGGCCTCCACACATTGCTCTTGCCAACACTCTGATACTAGTTCATCTTGGTCTCATTTGTCCACAATTGTTCATTGTCCAGTAACCTGGCCATCCTGTTTTTGCAGCTAACTAGCATTTTGCATTGTAACCACTGTACTTCTGTTTGTACTGTCTTCGGTGGACAGTAGTCACTGACACATCCACACCTGCCTCCTGCAGAGTGCTTCTGATCTCTTGGACAGGTGTTCGGGGGATTTTCTTCACTATTGAAGGAAAAATAACCATTGTCTTTGGTCATCAACTGTAAATGTCTTGTTTGGCCAACCATGCCCTTTGCAATGGCTGAGCTCAACAGTGCTCCAAACATTTGATTTTGGTAAGCACAAGGTTTGGCCTCTGACTGTTTTCTTCTTACCTCTCAGCCTCCCAATGGCTTCCTTAACTTTCATTGGCACAAGTCTGATCCTTGTCTTAAAAAACCCCAATAACAGACAAATACAATCAAAAGCCTAGAATCAAGACTAGATACTGAAAGCTGTATTATACCTGCACTAAGGAAGCAATTGAACACTCCTGACTAATCAGAAGCACCTGTGAAGCCATTTGTCCCAAACAATGTGGTGCCCTGAAATGGGGGAATATATATAAAAAGTGCTGTAATTTCTACATGGGGTAAAAAAAATGTGAAAAAAATGCAGTTTGATAAAAGCACAGAAAACTACCCTTTAATAAAGCTGAGAATCTGAAAAATCTTCTCTTTAACCACATGTGAATTGATTACAAATCTAAAATTGTGAAGTACAGAGCCAAATCAAAAAAAATATCTCTTTGTCTCAAACAGCATAATATATAGAGCTCTGTATGTGCATGTAGTTGTACCAAACAAATAACTGAAACATTTTTCATGACTGAAATTACAAACACTATTTTGCTAATGTGCCATATAGCCTCTGCCTCCTCCCAACTAGAAAAGTATTTGCTCTGGGATACACACATTTGGTACAGTCATTCTGTGCAGAAAAAAGTTATTTGAATTTCATGATTTTTAAAAATACTTTTTCTTCATTTTCTCCCCAGTCTGGAATTCCCAAATATTGCAATTTCCAAACCGATGCAGGAGTGTGTAGACAAGCAAAAACTCTCTTCCAGGGCATCTGATGTCAACAGCTGCTTCTGTTCACACCACAGCCCACAAACCAAGTTTGCATAGACACGAGTTTAAGGGAAATACATCATGTGCAGGTTTAGCAAGCAGACCAGTGGAGGTTTCTACAAACAGATGAGATGGCAATTCTGGCCATATGAACACTCCCTAACAATGGGTTACACTACCTCCAGTTATGCATCACCCTGCAAGGCTACTGGGCACAGTTTACACTGGCAAAGCTAGGATTCAATCTTGGACTGTGGGGCCTGTCTGTGAACTAGGACAGAATGAACTACCAGTTCCCTTATGACTGCTTAAACATTCAAAATTCCAGGAAAAGGACAAATGGCAGTGTATGTTTTAATACAGATATTAGAAGACATCAAAAGTCCCTGTCGAGTGAGTTCACTGACCTTGCTTGTATTAATTTTGCAGTTTTCAATTCAATTAACCCCTTTGCTGAATAAATTGGGTCATCATGCAGTCAATTGGCACAGCTGATTAAAATTGGAAGGGTCAAGCTTATTGAATTTTATGAAAGCTGCTGTTCATTTTACTGAATGATGTATGCTTAACTCTTGAAAAATATTCCAGCTCAACAAGTTTGTTTGTAACATTCATTCTACAGTTGCTTTAAATATTCAATTTCGCAACCGCCCCGCAAATTCACGTCATCACTAGATTGTATTGCCCCAAGCTGGGAAGATATTCACTTGAGAATCTGTACTAATTAGCATGAAACTATTCCTGGAATTAATTCTTTATCAAATTTGACATACTTTAGCAGTGTAAAATGAGAACTTTGTCAACAATTTCTTTTTAAGAAATGAAGTATCCCCTTTGGAATTTAATTATTTATTAAACTGCAAAAGGGATGTGACCATATTCTGCAGGAACCTCTACAGGAAAAACAAAAACAAAAAAAAAACAAAAAAAAAACAAAAAAAAAAAACAGTTTCAGAGTAAAACTGCTTTAAACACATACACATTTAGTCATTTTCCCATGTTAATTTATATATAAACAGTACTTTCTGAGTTATATTAACACGCTTATTCCATAACTACCTTGATACGTTATAGTAAAATTAAATATGCAATATGCAACTGTACTGAAGTTTGGATTTATATTATAAAAAAGTAATTACAGCTATCTGTGACAAACACTGTTGTAGGCTGAAACACTGTTGTCGCCATGTTTTTGGAGCATGTTCATTTTTTTTTCAAAAAAAAAAAAAGTAAAACAGCAACAGCAATAAAAAGTGTTTCGATGTTTGTTTGCATAACCTTACCTAAAAATTGTATTTTAGTTAATAGTGATATTGAATTTTGCACACCAATAGGGTTATAGATAGATAAATCAGAATGAGAGTGTAAGTACAGTTCATAACACTTGTAACGTGCATAGTTTACTGCATTCTACTACACATCTGAATATTATTGTTGTTTCAAAGTGATGACCCACCACACAGGCAACGATTGTTTGCTGGTCACATTCACCAATGTAGCCTGCTATATACAACCAGTGAAAATGCATCTAAATATGTTGCCTGAAAGGAAGTAAATATATTGGTAAAATAGCGTGCAACAGAAGAAATTAACATTTTAGGTCAAATGGGTGGGCTCGTTGAAATTACGTTTTGGAACTCGAGAAATTTTCATTTGTCCTTGTCGGGAAAGGAGGTTCCCACAGCCATCTGTCCCCGACTGCAGTTCATTGTCGGCCACTGCTCCCCTGGCCTAGATCATAGCACTCGTCTGTCTCCTCTCAGGACCCGTCCGCCGAACCCATAATTCCCCGCGCCGAGACAAGATGGAGGAGAATAGCAGCTGCAGGAGAACAATGTTTGGGCTATAAAGACTCAACGGAAAGAGTAAGAGGAAAAAATATAAAGAGAGCTAGCTAGCAGCGGTCATGTTCTGGTAAGTGCGATAGAAAACCGAGTTTTGTTTGTACGAAAATGCGTAAAATTGTCGACTTGGGTAGAGAGGATCGACAAAGAGGTTCACATCAGTTAAGCTAGCAGGCTAGGTAGCTAGCTCGCGAGATATGCATTCAGAGCCGAGCATCATTGTTTCGGTTGTGTTGCATGCATGGGCCGTTTATTATGGGGTTACTGTTTAAGCGAAGATGTATCATCGCAGTGAACAATCTCCAAATCTTATGTGCATATGTCGAGATTACCTACGATTAAAACCACAATTTAGAATAAGGTTACCTATTTGGCTCGCGATTTTGTTACGGAAGCTTGTTAGCTAGCTATTATTTTACTTTTCCATGTACCCCTCAAATTATGAAAGTGATCGAAAAAATATGTGCGCCCTCTACTCGATGTTGTGGCTTATTTTACCAAGCGGAATCGCTAGGCCCTTTGTAATAATGAACTTAAATGTAGCGAGCAAGGTTTTTTGACTATTCCTTCAATAAAATAATATATCCAACGATAGATGGCCAGTACTTATGAATGCATTAGACTAATATGCCCTGTATAGTATTGCTTCAGTCTTTTTTTTCTTTGTATTTTTCTTTGTATTTAGCTTGAGCCGGCTAGCTAGTGCTAACGTTCTTGATACTTTGTTCATATTCTAGCTAGCAAATGCTATCTAGCTAATTACTCCCGTCTTCAACATATATTCCACGCTTTAGCGTGCTAACCGGCAAAGCCAAGGCCCTGGTGCAAATATTTTGAACGCTCAAGACGGTGATGTTATTTCCAAATTGTGCTAACCAGTTAGCTAACGTTCACACTTCATATCAATCTGTTACACAATTGTAACTACCTAATTGTGACGTTATACAGACATTATTTGAAGTTGGCTAGTTTATAAGCTATATTATTAGATAATATAACGATTAATTTTCCTTTTAATTAGCTTAAATACGAAACCAGTGGTTGCCAGACAATCGACTTAGCAGCTAGCAAATCGTGAGACGGGTTTGATTGATCAGCAGGGATTAGTGACATGTGGCGGAAAATACTAACCAAAATGGGTAGATTAGGTTTATTAACTAAATTAAACGTAAATAGTTTTCCCCCATTATACATTCTAAACACAGTGATAGTTGTGTCAGATATTTTGGTAGTAACGTAGGCTAACGTTTAGATCAACCATCGTTTTCATGCCCTTTTTTTTAGTACGTGACCCGTGAAGATCAGCAACTATCTGGCTAACGCTGGTCGTATACCATCGATACTTCTACTATGTTTACGAGTTCTATTATACTGTAATTTACAGCTGTACTATATATAAGAGCGAGACTTATTACTTTCACACATTTTGGAAACACTGCATTTATAAACAGATTTTGAGGATTAATGCAGTGCTGTGCAACGATTTCTCTTTGGCATAATAAATGTAATGAACAAATATCTACATAAAGAAAAGTGTAGATCACAAAAGTGAAGAAATAATTGGCATTTGTGTTAAACAAGTAGGCTAGTAGTCATTACACATTCTGTGATATCCATTAGTTCATTCTTATATTTGAGCAGTCTAATGTGTCTTCTATTGGAAATTTTTAAATGAGCTGGAACATTTATTTCTTTTTCCAGTAATTTCTACATAAAATGTTTAAAATTACTGATGGACACACAATGTTGTTACCACTCGTGGTCAATAAGATAACTGTTAAGGATGCATTTCTACGGACAAAAGTGGCTCATAGAAACAACAGCAAAAGAAAGGGCACAGATATGTTTTACGTGTACTAAACTTATTTAAGCACAGTGTTTCCATTATTTGAGTCAGAACTGTATATATACACAAGTACAGATTTTATAGTCAATGGTGTCTTTTTTCATTGATCGCACAAAAATGAGGTTGCAGTTGTGTCCTTTGAGCCTTTGTAGACCACTTGAAATTGATGCAAGTTAATTCTTTGTGATTCATATTGCATATTAAAAATAAACTAATGTGGGCTGTATTTTAAACTAAATCGTCACATTATTGCAATAATGTGTATTTTAATGCCAAATCGTCACATTATTGCAATAATTTATTGCATCGAACCTGAGCAATTTTTATGATTTTAGCTGTTTAACCTGAGCTGTCCATGTCACATTTATTCCTTTGCAAGCACGCTAGCAATTTCCTACTATTGACTTGCTCTTTATCAAGTTTGAAATCAAAGATTTATCTCATCATATTTATCTCATATGAATTGCAAGCTGTTTAGACAACAGTGTAAAATGTATCAATTCTGTCAATACTCCTTCACAAATCTTTGTAATTTCAAGGTACAGCCTATTATATGACATTAAGTATGACTAGGCTGTATTACCACTGTCTTTTTTTAAACCTGTTCCACTGGCTGTTTGAAGGTTGCTTGGCTGAAAGTGCAGTGATGTCAGGGCACAGCCTGTAATGTCATATGATCCATAGTTTCTGTAACAGTGCACACTAATGGATTGTGCTGTGGTTCGGGTAAAGTAAAATTCCAGAGCTCTCAGATCACTCTGGCTAGGAATAGGTGTTTGACAAGAATTGTAAATATTTAGTACTTGGTTGGAGATAATTTGAGATGAAAACTATTCTCAGGGTTAAAATAGCCAGTCTATGGTTTCACTTTTTTCTCGTTTTAATTTGTGGCTTTGTCTTGAGGAATATTTGAAGGGTGTTTGTCAAAATTAGAGATGTTATTGGCCTCCTGCCTATGTAGATGCATTGGGACCCAATATTCTGTGTTATGAGTTTTCTAGTCTATCTTAAGTAGCCTTTGATATTTAGTGTCCTGGTGTTATGGAGCAAGCACGTCCATTTTTAGCTTTTGATTTCAGTGCCTTGTGATAACCGTATCACTGCCTTTCTATATATACGTAATGTCAGCATTAAAATCTGCTTGTATTGGCACCTTTAGCCAAAGTATTACTGTGCTTTTCATCGATAACTAATATAAACTGTTTTGCCATTTTAAATAAGTTGCAAAAGATATTACCCAGGGTTACCTAAAAACAAATGGATAATATATAAAGTTTTTCTGTTAAATGCACATACATAATGGGACTTAAGTCATAGGACCTGTTCATATATAAAATCTATGAATGTGTAAACATTTAGAAGTCACATAAGTGTATGACATTATATGACATTAAAACAAACAATATTTGTGAATCTGTTCCCTGCCTGCTTTAAACCTATGTCTGCTAACAAAAACATAGGTTCATGGAGAGGGGGAAAAAAAGGCTTTCTTAAGTAGGTCAGCCATGCATAGAATTAAGGGGAACACTTCCTGCCTAGTATGTGGGTGCCAAATATCCAAATGGTAAACTAACTTTTCAGCCCGAGTTGCATTTCTGTCCATTGAATATAGCTTTTTTTTTTCTCCATAACTCACAGACAAGGTCAAATTCTGGGTGCACCTGTAAACACATACGTGGATATACAGGACTAATTTTAGCATGCAATGTTTATGCCAAACGACATCTATTCAGATTGTGACCCCCCCCCCCCCCCCCTCACGATGGACTGCAGTGATGGCTGTCTTCCAGTATAGTGCTATCCCTCTGCCCTACCGTAGAACCTCACTATATCATGTTTCTGGATTGGACACACTGTTAAATAAAGCCTTAACGTGTGGACGAAAGGGAACCGGAAGACCACGTCTCCGTTCCCTAAGATGGCCGCCGCCTCCCCCTACCTCCCTTTGCAGCAGTTCTCACGTTTGTCGCTCTGTTTCTCCTGCTGACTGACGCCTGCCGTCTTTCCTCCGCCAGGACGTTTCCCGTTGGCCCCAGTTAGTTTTCCTGCCCGAAGATCACCATGAGTATTATTCAAGATAAGCTAGGCAACGAGTTCCTGCGCAACGGCGGCATGGAGCCCAACTTCGCGCCGGGCATGATCATGTTCAGCCACCTGCCGCCCGTCACCAGCTTCACGCGCATCGCCGCCCAGTCCGTCATGCAGGACCTGCCCCTGCCGCACGAGGTGGTCCTCAAGAAGGAGCGCGACTCGCCCGACCACGCCGGCAACTTCGTCCACGCCATGGGCATCAAGCAGGAGAAGGTGACGGAGCACGACTACCGCATGCCCCTGTACGGGGGCGGGCCGGGCAAGAGCACGGATCTGCTGGAGATGTCGCTCGGCAACCACCAGAGCCTCCTGGTGCACGACCTCAGCCTGAGCAATGTAAGGCCCCCTGGGTGGGATGGATAAGGGGTGGTTTGTCCAAAACGGCCTTTTTAGTCCGATCTCGAATGATGCCTGTTATGTTCCTGATCACAGCTAGACAACTGGATGGCCAGAGTTTAAGAGCTTAGAACAGGATAGTTCTCCGTAAGCATTAACTGTGTTTGATACAGGAAAATTGATAAACATTCACTTGTTGCAGTTCAGAGCTTGCCTCTTTCTCTCGTTTTGATAGTTGTATTTTCTTTCAGTTTTCCTACCTCCTGTGGTTGTGTAATTGGTTTTTAGCATCTTCCTGTTTTAATTACCTGTGTGCAAAACATGCATGTCCTGAGAACACTTAAAATCTTCTCTACTTTTAATTATTGTTACACCTCTGTCTCATTCCCCATTTGATGTTTGTACATTTTGTTAGGTGTAAGTCTTGTTGGGTAACATTGTGTTTCATGTCAGGTCCCCCTTGCAAAAGAGATTTTAGTCTCAATGGGCTTTTCCTGGTTAAATGATGGTTAAATTTAAAAAAATGAAAGAAAATCAGACTACGGTGCGCTCAGGGTATCTCTAAGAGGGCTGGAGCTATCAGAAGTGCGTTACTGGCTTGACTTTCAGTACTAGTTAGCATAGTGAGAACCGCAGCATAAATTTGATGTGCCAGGGGAGTGTAAATCTCTCTCTCATTTCCTCTAATAAAATAATGTCATTTTGCTTTCGTCAGCCCGAAGAGAGCCCGGTTAGATTTAGCACTCACTAATTTATCAAAGCACTTGACATCTTGAGATGACATCTTGACAACGGATGCTTGGTTGCCAACTTTCATGTCTTTACCCAAAAATAGCCAGAACACAATTGGGGGACCTTGGATGTTGTATAAAAGCATTAAAATGATCCTTCACCCTTTTTTCATATGTGCTTTTAAATGGCTTATGTAACAGGACATTTTTTTAAATGGCTCATTTTTATAATTGAGCTGAAGTGCTTGTGATGAGAGATTGGCCATTTTTAGTCCTCCTCCTGATGAAATCCAGATGATTTTTGGGTGACCACTGGGGGGTGGGAGGACTCACTTGCCTTTTGTAGCAAAAGGCTTGAATTCGTCTTGGACTAAAGTATTGCCAGCTTACATTTAGTGAAAACGCCATTTGAGCCATTGGTGTTTCCATACAGGATATATTGTATATCGTCTAGATTAAAAAATGTTTTGTTCCCCCAACAATAAATTGCATATATTCATGCTTGTAAAATAAAAAAAGGCTTTACCAAGCTGCACTGTAGTTGAGTGGCCTGAGAGAGCAGAAGTTTCGTGTTGCACGCCGAGTGAATGTAGTCCCATTTTCACCTGTGTGAGCTTAGGCAAGGTGTCCAAGTCTGGCACTTCGTTGTTTACCTCCCTCCATGTCAGCATGACCTCTGAAGGAAGATGAAGTGGACCATAAATTCTTTTTTTATTGCCCTGCATCAAAGCAGTCTCCCTCAGCCATCAATTAATTTGAGGGGAACAAGGGCCTGCTTAGCTCTCCCTGTCGCCTCCTCCATTTTCAGCCTGCTAACTTTCTCCTCTCCCCTTGCCCCCCCCCCGCAGCTTTCCGGCAGGTTGGTGAAAGAGCCGAAGGAGACCTCGGGGCGACGAGGGCGGAGATCGAATGGTGACGGACAGGAGGGGAAGCCCAGAAGGAAGCGTGGGGAGTCCTCAAAGGTCTTCTTTTGTTCTTCAACAAAAATACATTTAGCAGTTTGTTTTTGCAGTGTCCCTGCCAACTGTCAAAGGTCTGTTATAGTTTGCTTATAGAGAGTAATTAAGGATGATTAAGGTAATTGCAGACCCTAACGTTGACCCTCTTGCGTGGTCGTTGCAGTCCCTGATGCTGGACGGCGACGCAGGGAACCTTTCTCCCAGCTCCAAGCCGCACATCTGCGAGCACTGCAACGCAGCCTTCCGCAGCTCCTACCACCTGCGCAGACACGTGCTCATCCACACAGGTGAGAAGCTTTCAGGGACACACCCCCACCTTCTGTCCCTGCTAGCGCTTATTGTATACTTGTATACTTGTATTGTGTACTTGTATACACCTGCGTTTTGTTGTCCATTTGAAAGTAGCATTCCTGTCTCGGAATACTATACCCGATACCAAGTTACTGTGGGTAAAAACAGCAGTGATAGTATCTGTTCTGTTCTGCCCGTGAGAACCTGCAAAATGGGTGAAGATTGGCCAGATTCGGCAGCTGCGCAAAGAAAAAAAATCTGATAATCGTCCATATTTTTGTCGCCCAGCCCATGGGAGTATGTTTTCGTTTAATTTGGAATGATCATATGGGGATGGGGTGGTTAGAAGTTATGAACATAATGCTACGCTATTTACTTGTTTATACGGTCTATGGAAGGAGCAAAACGTAAGAGATTTTTTTTTAGGAATTTAGGAACCCCATCCGGACGTCTATTTTCAGTCCTAAAAAGAAGAAATGACTAGGAGGAGAAAGAGGACATCTGGTCATCCTTTTTAATCCCAAACCTAGATGCCTGGATTTTTGCTTGAATATTTTGTATTCTTAATGTTACTGTCCAGTTTTTCCTAAAAATCTTCCAGTTGTTCCTAATAAAAATAGTGAAATTGATGGATTATTACTGCATTTCGATTGATCCCTTTTTCCCTACAGGTACAACATATTTCAGTTTACTTCGTGTAATTTGTATTGGACAACCAAACGTTGTCATGCCGTCAGTAATATGAAAAATATCATGATGTATATGCCCATATTGCCCAGCCCTATGAGAGTTAATCTTATAAGTCATTAATTAGGAAACCTGTTGTGGAGTTGACATCAGCTCTACAGGTATAGCAGGGTGTTATTGCAACTAAGTGGAGAATTAGCGAGTGGAATGAAGACCTGCTTACTACACTGATTTATCCTCAAGCAGGTCTGTGACTGCATAGGTCGATACGGAGCTCAGATGCCTGATCATGTCATGTATGTATGTCATATCGTTCCAAAGGCCTGTGCTCAGTGAATCTGTGTGTTAATTCCCATCTGTCATATAAAAGATGACATCCAAAGCCAGTATGTTGCACGTCGGTACGTTATGCACAAATGTGAAAGAAACGTATGTGTCCAGCTCCAGAAATGTTGGTGCCCTCCTTGCCCACTTAAATAATGTACACTGAAAATTGTGTACATTATTTAGTGCCTGTGTTGGATGCACAGAAGCCTAATGAGATGAAGGGTGAGGGAACTTTACAAGCTTAGGCAGAGCTGAGAGAACGCCTCTGTCCCTGAGCTTGTCCCTGAAATGTGTTGGTTTCTAGCTTTTCCCTTGATTTTGTAAATAAGAAGAGTGCTGTCCTTAAGTTTGGGCTACAGCCTCTGGTGTAATGTTTCTTTGTGGTTCTGGTTTAACTGTACAAGTAATAATTCAGCTCTGCTGTTACATTTGTTGTTTTTACAGACCCTAGTCTCAAGATTTGAATATATGAAGAAATCGTAAAAACCAGTCAGAAATTGAATACTCACAAAGTTTCAGATACTTGTTTAAATGCCAAGTCCTAAGAAGTTTTCTTTTGTCCATACCACTGCAGTGCAATTAATGTGAGGAATGGCTCTTTGTATTTTTGATGGCACAGGTGAGAGGCCTTTCAGGTGCAGTCAGTGTAACATGAGCTTCATCCAGAAGTACCTTCTGCAACGGCATGAGAAGATCCACAGCGGTGAGTTATGGGATTGATGGAACCTCAGAATAGGGCAACACCCTGCATTAGGTGTTTTTTTTGCTCTCGTTTTGAATTTATACGTGTATTTTTTTATGGAACATTTCTCTGTGTAGCATCCAGTCTCTGCCTTTTTCTGAAATTTCTCTGAAATCTCTCACACATTCATATTCATATATTCATATCTCCTTCCATATTGAGTTGCATAGTTAAATGTGCCTGTGCTTGATCTTGCTGTTGTGCCACAGGGGAGAAGCCCTTCAGCTGTGACCAGTGTAACATGCGGTTCATTCAGAAGTACCATATGGAGAGGCACAAGAGGACCCACAGTGGAGAAAAGCCATACAAATGTGACACCTGCCAACAGGTGAGTCCGTGGGCAGAACTGCCTCCTCTCGCCTCATTAGTCCGTAATGACGCTTAATTGTCTGCAGTTATTTTCTCAGTGTGAAATGGCTGTTAGAGTGCCTCTTTTAGAGTGACTCCAGATGACGACCTGGTTTCATGCCTCATCCCCTGCTTGCTCCCTGCAGTATTTTTCCAGGACAGACCGATTACTGAAGCACAAAAGAACCTGTGGAGAAGCCATAAAGAAAGGACTGGATCCGGGGATGTTGGACCAGGGCGGAGAGATGGGACAGGGCAGCTACGCAATCACTCAGGGAAACGCGAATGCTTCCGGGCGCAAGAGGGGCAAGTCCAAAAACGCGGGCGAGGGCGGCGAGCGCAAGAAGAAGAAGGCCGCGGAGGCGACGATGGCGGGTGGCCTGAGCCTGCAGGACTACGCGGTGGACATGCCTTCCGCCTCGTCCAACAGCGGCCTCCCCTGCCCCGGCATGCACGTCCAGCAGGGCCGCGCCCCCAAGCTCGTGTTCAAGAAGGCCGGCCGCAAGGGCGACAAGGGCGCCCTCTCCCTCGGCGACGGCCCCGGCGGCCTCCACGGGCAGAAGATGCTGCAGCAGAAGGCCAGTTCCCTGGACCTGGTTGGAGGACCGGGCATGGACAACATGGGGCTGCTGCAGGGCCCCGGGGCCAAGCAGGGTCCCACCAGCAGCAACTACGACGACGCCATGCAGTTCCTGAAGAAGCGGCGGTACCTGCACGCGGTCAACAGCGGCGGCGACTACGGGGCCCCCGCGGTGCACATGCCCCCGCAGCAGACGGTCATCCAGGGCGTGATGGACAGCGAGGCGTCCCTCGGCCTGCTGGACTCCTCGCCCCTGGGGGTGGAGATCAAGCACGACAAGTCGGGCATCCCCGACGAGGTGCTGCAGAGCCTGCTGGACCACTACTCCCAGAAGCCCGACGGCTCGCACGACGTGCCCTTCGACCTCGCCGACCAGCACGTGGACCTCCACCCGCCCTCCGGAACGCCCGAGCTGGGCCCGGACGAGGACTCGCCCAGCTCCTCGGGCGACAAGGCGGTCATCATGAACGAGTACTCCAAGTTCCTCCTGCAGGCGCTGGAGCGCACCAGTCACAGCAGCGCCTTCCCGCTGGGCCCCAGCGGGCCCTTCCCCAGCCTCGTCTCCAGCAGCTCCCACCCCGGCGGCTCGCTCTTCTCCGACAAGCAGATCTACACTACGTCCCCCCTGGAGTGCGGCTTCAGCCAATCCGTTACCTCAGCCCTGCCCAACTCCTTGCCAAAGTCCCACTTCGGGATGCTGGTGGGCTCCTCCCAGCCCGGATTCCACCTGAGCAGCCTGGAGCCCACCCACCAGCAGCTGACGCCCTCTCAGGAGCTCACCGACCAGATCGAGAAGCAGCACTCCCCCGCCTACCAGATGGCGCCCCAGGAGTTGGCCGGCCAGAAGGACCGTCAGCCCAAAAGCAGCGGCGCCTCCAGCTACCAGCTGTCCCCGCAGGACCTGGCCCAGCTGGACCCCTCCAAGGTCGTGGACATCCGCTCTCCCTACCAGATCGAGAACTTCGCCCAGGCCTTCGGGTCCCAGTTCAAGTCGGGCGGTCGAGTTCCCCTGGCGTACAGCACTGACTCTAGTGGAGAGGTTGACCACAGAATAAGGACTCCAGTGTCAGAATTCTCAGGGTATACAAGTTTGTTAGCTGATGTCAGTGAGCCAGTTAGTACAGGATCCAAGACCCCGACAAGCCAAAGTTACAGGTGAGGTAAGAGGTTGCGGACCTGGTTGGAAGTTTTTTCCCCTACCCCCCCCCCCCCCTTGTCTTCGTTGTTTCCTCATGTATTATTATTCTTATGTTTTTTTAAAGCAAGGTTAACTTTTAATTATTACACTGCCGTTTAATGTTTATACAATACCCTACCAAGAGAAGTCTTCACAGACTTTTTCAAATGCAATTTTTTTTAGTTTAAAAAAAAAAAAATCTGTATTTAGTCGGTTTTATTTGTATTAGGGTAGTATTAGGTCTGATCGAAAAGTCATTTTAAGTGAAAATAGAGGGTAGCTAAGGACTGGCTTGATTATTTTTCAATGAACCTTCATGTTTTAGCAATCAGCATTAAAATTGTAAGATATTAATAACGTTAATTAATAATGAAGATAATGGCAGGGAATAGCCCAGATTTAAAATAGCAAAAAATAGATATTGTCTGTTACAAGAATTGAAAGTATTACTCAGGAAAAAAAGTGTAATATGGAGAATTTTATTATGAGATGCGGCAAGCACTCATTTTAGAGGTGTAAGTTTGCAATTACAAAGAAGATGCTTTGATTATTCCTTTACAAATGAGTGCAACAAATTATGAATCTGCTGCCTGTTGGGTTACACTGATAACACTTTCCATTTAGCTATATAGAGATTATGGTACTTTTCTGTCAATGTGAAACACTCACATTTCTTACAAGGGCCATAGATATTTATAAGTGTATGTAAGACATTGAATTGTTCTGGGGGACTGCAAGGTGAGAGAGGAGGGGGGGCAGGAACGTGGGGGTCCTTTTGTCTTTGAAGAGTCGAGCAACGGCGTGGCTGCCAGGTCGGTTAGAGACGCATGCAATGGTGTGGTTTGCGGAGATACGATCCCCCCCCCCCCCCCACACTTCCCGGGTGCACTCAGACCACTGGCGCACACGCACGTGCACGGACGCAGTCGCCCAGCCATCGGTAGGCCCCCTTCGGTGGAAAATGTTACATTTCAGCAGCAGCTTAGGGGTGACCGGTCAGTTACACACACACACACACACACAGCAGGGTAGAAACCCCGCCCAGTGGGTGGAGAGTAAGGCACCGCTCACTGATGGCTGAATTTTTATTTTCTCCTCCCTCTTTTTCGTTTCCTTAATGAATCCGGTGAGCACTTTTTTGCCATGTATGTTAAATATACAACCCAGTCAGATTGTGGACAGCTCAGAATAGAAAAGTGATGCGATTTTTAAAGCGAGCCATTGTTTTAAGGTGATGTTTTGGCCAGCGGCTGTGTGGGGTGGGAGGTGTCGGGTGGGAGGTCGGGGCGTGGGGGGGTGGGGGCATGGGCTTTATCAAAGGGGGGGGGGGGGGGGTGTTATCTTTCATGGTTTGGGATGGCTAAGGTCAAGGGGTTTGCTGGAGCACTGCTGCTGTTATCACGTGGATGTTATCAGACATGCAGAAGAACTTAGAATAGAGGATGAGGACCTCTATTAAGTATTAAACCAGCTCTAACAGGAAGACGAGACATTAAAAATTCAGACTCCTAAATGACACACCGGTGCCAGCTTTTGTAATTCACATCCTACCTCCGAGCAGGCCAACCGATAGTTTACTCCCCAACGTATGCAAAAAGTGTACATTTCCTTTTTTTAAGTTGCTGTTATCAAGAGACAAGATGAATATAGGCCACTTAATGTGAAGAACTGGACCTAAACAACTGGACCTATTTATGCTTCAGAGAGGAAAGAGAGGTGAGCATGAGTATTATTTGTCTGCAGTCCTGTAGCAAGTCAAAATAAACAGTGATTGCTTTGTCTTCCAGTGCTATTGGTTCAGTGTCCCTGAAATACAGCAGCAAATTTTTTAAATGAATTTTTCCTTTGCTCCCTGTGTAAATTTGTTCCCTCCATCCCCTTTGTATGAGACTGCAAAGCTGTAAGATGATGAGGAACAATGACTGACCACTCAAACCATGCGCTACGTTTTTTAAATAAAGAATAATAATTAGGATTGACCTTTATATACCTCATATCACTGTTTAAGCATAACCAGGGACACGTGTTCATGTATGTAGCGGAATTACTGTAGTATGTATTAAACATATTGTATAACCATATTACATCTTTTTATGTAAACAGTGTTTACAATAATGGAAAGAGATGAATTTGTTAAACTTTTTTTTTTTTTTTAGCTCTGTAAAGCATTTATGCCAAGCAGTGTTGCAGTCTGTAATTATCACATAGAATTTCCTTGTTCATGTTTTTTTGTTACTTGCCATAATGTGTTTTAATATGATCTAGACAGTTATTGTTTACAAAATTGTACAAAAAACACTAAAAATGTGTATTTTTGATCTTTTTTTCTCTCTCAAATATGCATGATATGAAAGGGTTTGTACAACTTTTTTTTTTGATGATTACCACAACACCAAATTTGTAGCAGATATTTTGTTTCTCTTATTTTTGTCATTTGCTTATTTTGTTCTAGTTCTTGTGACATGATTTGCAGGGCTGTACCTGTTAAATGAGTTTATAAATGATTAGAAAAGAAAACAATAAAAAATCTGTTATCAGCTCTTTTCCCATGCAGACTTGATTTTGAGAGTTGTTGAGGAAGGACAAGTCATTCATGGAGAAGGTGCACTCAGCTCTTGGAGGCTCATATATGAAATCGCCTTTGTGTTAATGTTTGGAGCGAAAGCTTATCAGAAGGTACGACTGAATGTCCTGCTTTCGAACTTAAATCTGAGGGATACAGGTGAAGAGAGGCCTCGATTCTTGAGGAAAATGTTCCAAGCAGTTGCTCTCTAGCCAAGTAAGTGGGAATTCTCATTTCAGTCCCTGAAGTGTGGCAATAAACTCAATTAAATTTTATTTGTATAGGCTAGCGCTTTTTACAGAGAAATGTCAAAAAGACCGTTTACAGAGTAGCGAAGCAGGAGACAAGAGCAAAATGCGCAAACGCCTTCTTCGCGTGACTGTCCCTGTCCTCAGAGTACTCAGTCTGCCAGGTAACACGGTAGTGTCTATAAAATGACCTCAAAGGCAATGTAAGATGCACATTAGAGACCCCAAAACAATTATGCTTTTATCCATAGCTTGTTATGGTAGGGGGTGCCAATGAACAGGTTATGCGAGAAGAGAAATTGCTATTTTATATAACAGCTTTCGTATATAGTGGTATGCAATGCATTACCCCAGCTGCTCCTTAATGGGAGACAAAATGGGCTCCTTTTGGTCCTCTATAGCTCCCCCTTGTGGTTAGTGGTGACTGGTGAACTCTCCTCCCAACAGCTGTTTTCTGCCAACCGTTGTTTTATTGGGGATTGTGTGTGCTCTTTAGAAAGTATTGAATTGGCTGTCAGGTTATTTTACACCAGAATACCATTTACATGTCATTGCCATTCAGCTTCATTATGTTGTGCATACTAGCCATTTCTATACCTTCAGAAACTTTTCTTTCCCAGTAATATAAAATACTTGAATAGTTACTGTGGCAGGCATGGTAGAAGCTAAGCGTGACCCCAAACTTGATTTCAAGCCAGAGCTATTCGTGAACGTGCATCAGATATGGACAGGTCCCTTATCGGTAACCATAGAGGTGCTGTGTTTAGAGGAATGAGAAACCCAGGAACGCAAAACCTATCTTGGGCACCCAGTGATCTTTAGCTTGTTGATAAACCACAGTTTGCTTTCCTCATTTGCTCACCTTAACTGCACCAAATGCAAATGTTTGCCAGTTTCACAAGCCGGGCCAGTTTACGTAAGAAGGGTATAACGCTGACACCTCACCTGAAGAAATAAGGGTCAAGAATCTATATCCCTGTTAATTACAGCATGTTACATAAGCTCCAAGGTCTTGTCACAGGTTCACAGTCTACAGCTAGTAAAACAAGTTAGTTTTTAGTACAATCAGTATGAGTGGCATTTTTTTGATTTACGCTTTCTCTTAAAAGATAAATTTGGCAACATGTTAAATATGACATGAAATGCATGTAGCAGTTACGTGTAGTACTTCTAAGTGCCTGACAGCATTCTGAACCATGCCCTGTTAATCTATTCCCTGCCAGTAAAGTGGATGAGGAACATGTGCTGTACTGCCAGATCTTTTTTTAATGAATTTTTTTACCAATGTGATGCCCTGCTGAAAATTCTGTTTTCTATGGATAGCTGTCTGATCACTTAGACACCATTTTACATGGAAAATTGCCTATGAGGCTATGCACATACAGCATCATTCTTAATTCCTTATAAACCCGAAAAGCAAGGCCTGCTTTTACAGGAAGCAGTCATCCATTCAAAGGGTTATTGGAGTGCCATCTCTATATTTGTCCTCACTTGATTTTCAGCTGTTTTATAAGACCTGTAGTGTTTCTGCAGTAATCCCCACCGGCAGCTTTGCACCAAGACTAGACACCTTCCTTCTTCAGGCATTAGATGGCAGTGGTGCTTCAAAGCAGAAGTGTACTTCTTAAGCCTTAGCACCCAAAGGCATTTTTATGACCCAGTTAAATAAAAAAACCAAGTTTGGCACGAATGTGTGGGGTATGAATTGAAGTATTTTCATACTTGTTGAATGAAACTGTGTACTGTTTTACAGTAAGTATGAATGTACATTTAAGTGGCAATGTTTGCTTCAAATGAATATCAGCATTTAGGTTTTGGAACTCCTTTGTTTTGTTTACATTATTATTATCTAATACGCTGGTATGCTTGTTATTGCTGGTCATGTTGGCCACACCGCCAATACAGAAAACTTGAAATCAAGCTGAAATGGAATAATGACGCTTATGTGAAAGTGAAGGAATGCATTAACAGTGGCAGTGTGATATAGTGGTTAGAGAACTAGCCTTGTAACCTGAAGGTTTGTCTTGTTAAATCTCTGGTGGGGCTACCTTGTTGTTCTACCCTTGTCTAAAGTGCTTGAATTGATACAGTGAACTGGTGTATAAATGTGTAATGTAGGTATTCTGTTTAGATCCAATAATGTTTATAATGCATGTACATGATGCATGTGCTGATTTCAACAGATGGATTTTTCTGTTCATCAGAAACAATTTACTCTGACTACCTAGGCTTTTTACTGGTCCCAGTTACAATGGTCTGTACACTCTGATTTTGCATACATAGTGGTGTGTGTAACATGTAATGCTCAGCCGACACATTGGGCAAGCACCTACTCCTGTTTTTATTTTAATTTTTAATTTTTATATACTAATTTTTCCTGGTGACTAAAATAATGCAAATTCCCTCATTCAGTCTTGTGGTCTTGAAAAAATGGAAAATCCCTGTTCTGGATAAGTATGGCAAAATTATTCAAATATAAGACGATATAGTGATATAATATCAGTTTTTTTTCTAATAAAGGTTTTTCTGGTTAGGTTACAGAGAAAGTCAAACCCTTCAATTGACCCCCAGATACTGAAGTGCCATTTCTCAGTTCTTCAGGTGGCAGGCAGCCTGAAAATGAAAGCAGTTACGGATTTTATCACAGAGATACTTTTCGTACAGTAGACCTGCACCTATTTGTGTGTGTGTGTGTGTGTGTGTGTGTTTGAGCATGGCTGAAACAACAAGTACAGTATCAGCTTTTATGCGCGGGCTTGTCTGAAATTGGGATAACAGCATATTGTTTTATTTTTCCCTCCTCAAAATACAAAACCATGTCAAATAAGCAACAGTGCACCTGAACAAACAATGGAACCCAACTTGCATTTATTCAGTCACTTACAGGTTGAAAGCTTCATGTGTCATCTGTGCTATAAGGACTTATGCCTGTAACCTCTTCCTGTACCCATTAACACCATCTCGATTTCCTTCCTTGTAAAGCTGTTAAACAATTCCCAGAAAGTGTTGTGCGTTTGTCTGAAATAGGTTCAAAAGTTGTGTGCTGAGTCATTGGGCCTCATTCACGCAAACGTATACGATCGCATTGAATCGTAAACTGTGTGAAAGGAACATTTTGACATTCATCTTTTTTTTTTCTTATTTGTATTTCTTCCTGGCTGTTTCTTTTTGCTAGTCCCATGAACAGGGTTGTGCATAAAATTTACAGCCAACATTCATCATCTCATACACCTGGGATATGCACAAAACCAAACGTCTGCAAATGTGTCATGAATCTAATGTTGTTTTTTTCATAGGAACATTTTTAAGAACAAAAGGAAGAATAAAAGAAGTTTTGAGAATGAGGCCTATTATGAGCTCATGATGGTGAATGAATGGTTCTAGGAACTGTTGTGAAATAATATATATTTTATTGGCTATAACGATACGCCAATAATATCCCCATAGCAGGAGTGAGATGAGTGACAACTGCGGAAAGGCTAAATAAATACTTCCCTCTGCATTTCAACCGATTAATATTCAGCTGGTTGAAGTAAATGGCCGTTCTTTTACGGTCCTGTAACATCCTTGAGAGAGGATGAAAGGTGCTTTATTACTGCGCATTGTTGTTACTGAGTTTGTGTATATTAATGATGTAGACCCCTATGATTTGTTACGAAGGTGTTTGGGTATTACCTGTGAAATTAAAACCTTAACCAATAGGTGGCCTATTGAAAATCTTACAATGCATACGAATTTCACATTTTAATTGAGGAGGAAAAACATTCACGCATCATATTTGTTCTCCATTATTTTAATCTGTATTCTTTTCAGCTGCATTTAATTGTCACCCATTGAGCCAGCCACTGAAGCGGGAGTTATACAGATACACTGTGAGTAAATCATCTGGTTTAGCAGGCTCATAGTGCCCGCTAGATAAATGAACGAACCGCGCGAAACAAAAAGATGACTTCTATTCCACAAAAGATGGAGCAACATTAGCACAGAGAAGATATAATCTTTCTTTAATTTTAATGCCCCTGCTGTTGAAGAGTGTGTTTGCACAGGCTCCTGGAGAGGAGGAGGGGGTACCCTGCCGAGATCGAGGCGTTCCAGTGCTGTCAGGTTACCGAAACGCCGCAAGGTTTTGTGGAACCCGGCTTGGTTGGATGATGCACATTATCAACCGTGGCTTTACAAAACCATTCTGGGTAAGTACTTGATATGATGTATTTAACAGACCTGGGTCAAATACAAATACATATTTGTATTTGAAAATGTAGTTAAATACATATTTGAAGTATTTCTAAATACATTTACACATGAAATACTTTGTATTTGATTTTGTAAAATTATTTTCATGGAAAACCAAATACTTTCCCAAATTTAAAAAATACATTCCTTTATATAAATACTTTCCTGGGAAACCAAAAACTCAAATAGTATTTAGAGGCTTTTAAAAAATACATTAAAACACAAAAACAATTTTAAAAATATTTTGAAATGTTGCTGTGATAGGCAACAGTGACAATGACTGAGCCAGCAACAATGTAGGCTTTATACTGAATGGGGGTATCTCAGAGTTCTTTCTACAATCTTTGTGAGTGGCCCTCCATGTGATGTCAGCAAGTTATAATACTGAGGGCACTCCAGGGGAACTACTAGAGGCTATGGGTTGAATATGGATTATGGGCTATGGTAACCTACACTGGCAATTTTAAACAACCCATGCACTGCCTCTAACAGACAGTAACCTAAATGCCAGTACATGTCTTTGCATGGGGGATGGAAAACTCAGACTTCTTGATAAGCTACTTGCCGGTTTATTTGTACCCATGCAATCTGTTTAAAGTTCGTGGCCTTTTACTGTATTTTACTGCAGTCACTGAGAACAAATTTGCCTCCTGCACCACTTTCTCACATCACCTGACTGGTGGGGGCCAACAACCATGAAATCTGAATGAAAATGATACTACATTAATTGATACACCTAAAAATGATTCTTGTTTTCTTTGAGGGTAACAAATATTATTTCAAAATTGATATTTCATCATGATCTGGTTTCCAAACAGATTTCACAGGTCTCTGAACTGAGTCCAGTATGGGCTGTGGGATAATGAAGTGGCACTTCTCTGTCTGTTGGAAGATTGGTATTGCAGCAATACTGGCCGCACCTTTTGAATCCCAGCCAGTGTGCCGATTTCATTGTCGTCATATTCTTGAGTGAGTCAGATATTCCACATCAACCACGCCCTGTGAACTTTGGATTAAACGGGAAACCATATCACACAAGAGTCCGGTAACCATAACTCCCAACTTCCTTCAATGCGTCCAGCTTTGATTCAGGTTATATAACTTTGGTGTTGATTAACCAGTCAAAAATCATTATTCACTGAAGAAAACATACCCTATGTGCCCTTCGGTGAACACCCATCTGTTTTGAGAGACTCTTAACAGGGATGTGTTCTCTGTGTCTAGTTTAGGGATGGGTACGAGTATTGGATTGATCGATTACTCGTCAGATTCAAGCCTACTCAGTCTTTTTTATTTTCTCATAAAGGCTATGTGTATAACTGTTTGTTGAAACTTTGCTCCATTTATAAATGTATCATACTGTATACATCTAAGATAATACAATAAAGCAAATATATATTTTGAAACACATTTTTTTATTGCAGTTATGCTTTTTGAAGCTGAGCATTACGCAGTTTTAATGTCCTGCGCGGAGGGAAATTGCCAGAGGCGAATTTACTACTTCTGTCAATTGTAATGAAAACAAATGTTTCAAAATATGCAATTGCAAAGGAACCGTTAGCCGGCTTGAAAATTCTAGCAAATATCCCATACCCTATAGGCTACCACTTTGCAAAGAACGCCTCTTTCTAGTAGTCTACCTCAACTGGGTTACCTAATATTAAAATTCAGGTTTTAAGTCAAAATGGTTTCACAGCGTATTTTTATATATCTTACATCTCTGTTGCAAGTATAACATTGTAAGTGTTAGCTTGCTTGCGCTTTCAAATTTTCACTTAATTCAGCCAATCAAACTCAGTATTCAGCCAAGCCATTGTGTATTGGTTTTGTGGGTGTGCAACATTTGTGAATTTAAAAAGTATTGTGTCATATCTGACTCTGTTTATTGACACAATAAACGAAACATTAAGACTTCATTGTGATGGAAAACATGGGTACTAATGTGCATTGTTAGTCTCGTGCTAGAAGTGGTGTTTTGCCGAGTGAGCTATTCAGTGGCCCGACTGACATCTCAGTTTATAATTCAGTAATCGCTTAATCAGGCACGTGAGAGGAATGGCCAAGCAATGTTTAAGCTAATTTACTCACCAAATCAGAGTCAATACAATACATTAGACAATACAACAGTAAATTAAAATTTCACCAATAACACAGTAATGCGAGCTTCGTGTCGATTTGTTGGATTATTTCATACATTGGTGGTTTAGTGTCCTGTCAGTAGTTGTGAATCTGTTGTGCCAGTGTTCAATATGTATTCATCAGCTTCTCAGGTTTATTGTAGGCTTTGTGAATTTTGCCTTCGCACCACTCAAACCACTGAACGAGGCCATTTCATCCAACCATTAATGTCCTGCTACAATGTCCTAAGCTCCTTCAGTGCTGTACTGCTGATCCCTATCTGGTCCCTATCTGGTTTTGTATGTCTCTATAGAAAGCAGCCATCCCAAATAATTGCTTCTCTCAGTGTTCTGTATACCCAGTTTCCCTGTTTGAATAATGTTTTACCACATTTACCACATGCCTGTTCAAAAATACACGCCATTTGGGGGTGAACTTTTTAAAGAGGAAGTTTTGGACTGAGACAAATCATTAATGAAATCACACCACCTCTGACTGTTCTCTCTATGCCATTATGCTTTTTCATGATTGTACCCTCTCAACTGTGCCAGTCTCTGACTTGCTTTTTTGAGTTTGTGTTTACTGCAAGGGTGTCCAGTCTTATCTGAAAAGGTCCGGTGTGGGTGCAGGATTTTGCTGGAGCCCAGTACTTCAACACCTGACTCAACTAATTAAAAAATCGTGGTCTTCAATCAAGAGATTAATAAGTAGAATCAGGTGTCTTAGTATTCAGCTACAACAAAGGCCTGCACCCACACCGGCCCTTTCCGGATAAGATTGGACACTCCTGGTTTACTGTAATCTTTGTCCGTTCGTCTAAGCATAAGTTGCACACAGGTTCTCTGAAGATAAAAACAGAACACCCATTCATATACCTTATCTCTTCGCTAGTGTGTAGGGTGTGATGGTGAGTTTCCTCTTTAGAACAGGAACTAGCTAACGCTGTAAGACACACAGAGACATTGTATGGTGTATATAGTGATTTATTTCATCTGGTCATATGTTAGGTTTATGAGAAAATACATTTTTTAGGATACTTACCATTTAAGCCCTCAAAGATCAAGGACAGTGGTACATAAGCATGAGAGGCACAAGAAGTTCTGAGGAAAAATATCTGAACATATACTATCTTCACACATTTCACACTCAGTCCCATCTTCTTAATATGTGTCTTTAGTTTAAATGCATTATTAAATGAATTGGGATGTATCAGGTCCCACGATGACTGATCCTGACTCTTTTGTGAGAACAATGGGGCAAATGAGGTCTTGTAAAGCATGAGTAATGACTGTTTAACTTCAAAAAAATATTTAGATTTCTTTGCATTAAATTGCATTTCGTAATGTGATGGGTGAATCAGTACTCTACATGGGCTAGTTTATACTGTAATGGCATTCTGGGGTTTGGTTAATGGCCCAGTCAGGCTTTAAACAATATCAACAATGTTCTTACTAACACTTCAGTGTATTCTTCGCCTCTGCATTTCCCAAAGTGTCTATTATATACTTAATATGACCCCGTCTAGGCCTCTGTCACATTCACCACAACATTTCTCCATTCTCCTCACAATATATGAAAACGCTAGAGGGATGTTTTTATTATTGCCTATCTTCCTAATGGCTGGCCGTCAGTTGGCTACTCTGTTGTTTGTAATAGGAAGTTAGAAATTGGGTGAAACAGAGCCCTAGTAGTGTCACACAAAGCACTGAACTGTTCCAGGTCAGTAAGGCTTTGCATATAAATGAGCTGAGCTCAGGGCAAGGTACCATCATTTGAAAAGAAATTGGTTCGCTCTCAAGAAATGGCTACAAAGCTTCAAAAAAATATAATTATTTATTTTTTTATTTTTTCAATGCAGAATCATTCACCAGGGCAAGGTACCACAGTTTTTGTTTTGTTTTTGTGCATACACCACACACATTGACAGTGAAGCTATTTTTAAAACCAACTTACAATATTATAAGCATGATCAAAAGTAGTAGCTTAACTGGCATCCAGACTTTGAGACAAGTCTGAGCACCCTCTGAGTAAACGTTTGTTATATGACGCCTACCTACATTTTTCCCTTGTCCTAAAGATAAGAGGTTTGCTATTTTCGGTGCAACTCCAATACACCCTTTTTAACAATGGGTTTGGCACAACAAAATGAGTGCCCAATGATGTAGTATTTTTAGTAACTTTGATTGGATACAGTGCAGTCCCTAAGTGGACAGTGACACAATCTTTGTTCTTTTGGTATTTGGTACAGCACATTGGATTTGCAATGAAACAGTATGAGGTTAAAGTGTAGATTGTCTGATTTAATTTGAGGGTATTTACATCTATATTGGGTTATCAGTGTGAGAATTATAGCCCTTTCAATACATAGTCCCCCCATTTTAGGGGACCAAAAGTAATTGGACTAATTAATATATTCAAGTCATCATACTTAGTACTTGGTTGCAAATCCTTTACATTTGATGATGGCCTTACGTCTGCAACCCGTAGACATCACCAGATGCTGGCTATCTTCCCTGGTGGTACTCTGTCAGTCCTGTACTGTAAACATCTTCAGTTCCTGTTTGTTATGGGGCTTTTTGCCTTCAGTCTTGTCTTCATCGAGTGAAACGAAATGCTCAGGTCTGATGATTGACTTGGCCAGCCAGGAACATTCCACTTTTTGGCCCTGAAAAACTCCTTGGTTGCTTTAGCTCCATCTATGGAGTGGAGTGTACTGGAGTGTTGTTGATCTGTTTGATGGTTGAAAATGCGTTCTTCACAATTGAAGGTAATCTTTGGTCATCCATGATGGTGGTCTTATGTGGGCTACCAGGTCATTGCTTCTTAACAATGTTCTAAACAGTTGATTTGGACACATCCAATGTTTGGGCTATATCTCTAATTAATTTGAATTTTCAACCTCATCATGGCCTGCTTTACGGGCATTGACACTTTTTTGGTCCACATATTGAGAGACAACAGCCTCCAAATGCAAAATCCACAACTATAATTAACTCTAGATCTTTAGTTATCTTTTGTTGTACATGGTGCAATGACACACAGCTGGCCAAGAAATACCTGAGCATCCAATTGTTCAATTACTTTCGGTCCCCTAAATTAGGAACAATACTGTACTGTGGGGACTGTGTGTAAAAAGGGCTGCAATTCCCACACAGATTACCCGATATGGATGTAAATACCCTCAAATTAAAGCTGACATATTCACTATTTCATTTCAAATCCAAAGTGCTGGAGTACAGAGCCAAAACTGCAAAAATTGTATCACAGGCCAAATACTTATGGACTGTGCTGTATGTACGTAACTATAACCAAAGGCTTTACAATTTCCATGGGTTGCAAATTTCCAGCCATGGTTGGATTTTATGGAAAACCAATGGGATATGTGGAGGAGTAGTGGAGTGGATTCAATTTATTTATGGAGTGGATACCCATACACATCTGGTTTGTTTTAGTTGGTGGGCTCATAGGTACCGCAGTCCTAGCTATAGCTCCCATCTTAGAACCCTACCAAGGGACCAGAGTCTGTGTATGATTATATTTCTCCTATAGTTCCTTCCCCTAGAATACATAACCTTTTAAGGTTTGTTTCTCATACAGCCTGCCACTCTTAAATTTCCTCTTCTACAGTATATGATTCTTTGAATACTGTGGGACAATGCAGTACCCATACACCACCCATATATTTAGTATCCTTCCAAATTCAGGACCCCTTACATTAGACTCCAACCTGGACTATAAAAAGAATGAACAATATTCACTTTTCAGGGAATAGTCATAAACAGACACATGATCACAAACATATTATTAGAAGTAATATCCAGCAACCATTTTAAATAATGAGCCAGTTACCTTGCATGTGACAAATTGTAAGGTGTTGCCTCTGCACAGATGCTGTCAGAACATTGTGTTTCTTTCTTGTTTTGCCCTCCCCCATCTCCCTTCCTTGTTTGCCATTCACATTTCCCCAAGTAGGACACGCATAACTCCCAGTATTTCCAGTCCTGTTTTATTCACCCACATTCTTCCTACTGATGCAGAAGCGAGACTGCTGAGATTATGAATGCAGTCATAATTCTCAGTGTTCCTTGCAGGAAGGATTCACTTGAGTACACTGGGGTAGCGTGGTTAGGGTTATGGTCTTTATGACTGCAAGGCACAATTGCTACATGTGAATTCATCTAAGGATTCATTCATCCATTCTGCAGTGCCAAGTATATACAAACATGGCAATCTCTCTCCCTAAACCATGAGCCTTCCTATAAATTCAGTTTCTGTCAGGATGGCATGGGAGTTGGCTTTCCTCATTTCATTTAGATTCTCTCATGACTGCTCCTGCACAAACATGCGGTCCCTTCATATTATTTTAATCTCCTGTGTAACTGTTTTATTGACTGGGAGCCCTGCAGTTGTAATGAATGGGATCAGGGCAACAAGTGAGGCATGTAGTTCAGATCTTTTGCTAGAGAGTGGAGGTTTTGTTGAATTTATGCACAGTTCCAGTTCCTTTAGTGCAGATCCATACCCATCGACCTGCCTGTACTTTCTTTATTTATTTTTTAAAACTTTTTCTGATTGGGTGTCCATTCTCAGTTTAGGGTGTCACCTACAACAAAGCATTGTGGAAAAAAATTGTTTGCTCCCTCACTTTTCCCGCTAGTTTAGAAAACATAGACATGTCTCTCATAAGCCTAGGTGGGTATGCATGTACAGCTACAGCCACACCTTTGGTAAATGGTACAGTATCACATTCATTGTGTCTTAATTAATTTCATTTTCTTCAGCCTTGTCCCAAGTTTTGTTTGCTCTCTTCTGAATGCAAACGGAACACGGAAATGTAGATGTTTTCTCTTACAGTCTACACAAATGCCTTCAGATGTATTCTCTGTTATGTCCTGCATGAGTAAACATGTGAATGTCAAGAACAATCAATCAGAGTGTCTTCTTGTCACTCTGAAGCAGTTCATTTGGAGGCTTGTATCATGTTTGTGTATCCGTTAACACTCACAAGGTGTGACATCCATTGAATAGAAATGCAACTGATGTTGTCCTGGATTTGTTCAGTGACAAGGACCCAGCAAGTCTTTGTTCTGAAATCCTTACGGGAAGTGATTTATGTTTCTCTCTCTTTTTTGATCTAAAGAAATGAACTAAGGTGCCGCTACAAAAGTGGTCAAAAAAAAAAAAAAAACACATTAACAGACCTTTTGGCCTCAGGTTTCCCATGTTTGTATGTCCTCCGTAATTTGATAAACTCTGCAATTATAAATTTGAATTTAATCTCCACATTACAAGAATACAGTTTCAGTTATTACCATGGATGACCAGGCAATATTTGTGCTGCAGTTCAATTATAGCTTGTCATCTGGGCTTTGTGTGAAACGGAATGTTGTGGAAATTATGTTGAAATATAATATATTATCAATATATTGTAACACATCACAGTACATAAGAAAACATACAAATTGTTGCTGATTTCAGATATTAAGATGTGTTTTAATTTTTTTTTTTAAATATAAGTGAAATTTCTATGAAAAACTATTTATTGTTGTATTTTCAAAAAAAAAAAGTCAAGTTACAGTATATTGCTGCATATTCCCTGACACGGCATCCTTGTATTGTATGTTCGTCAATCTGGAATAGACCCTCATGCGTTGATATATGATATATGCGTTGATATTTCATTGTTTTTTCAGACACTGAAATAGTTTCTGTTTGTTAGCTGTGTTCAGGTTAAGCATGGACTTTGTCATCTTTAATGATTGTTGAATTATTTAATTGTTTTGTTTACAGCAGAGGTGCCCAGTCCTGTTCATGAATGACTAGTGTGGATAGAAAATTTCCTTTTAGCCAGACCCTGAAACACCTGATTAAACTACTCATTGGCCTCAGTCAAGGGTACCCAATATTACGAAAGAATATTGATTATGTTTATACGGAAACAACTGCACAATAAAGTCACAAAACGCATTCAGCACGTCGACATACTTGGTAAATAAGCCACCATGTCAATTATGGAACACTGATAACATAGGTCATAGATCACATTGTGCATAATGGTAATGAAAAGCACCTATTTCCTGAAGTCTTGATGATGCATTGTGGTCAACGCTGCTTTGTAACACAGCACCAAAAGCATTTTGCTGCTAGTAAACTCTTTAAAGTTTTTTTTTTTACTGTTTTATTAAATTGAACTCATTTCATGTACATCATTTAATGAGAGGAGAATAAAAAGAACACCATAATACTGAGCACAGTCAAACAAAAGCTTTGGGGTTACATTCTAATGAAATTTCAGATATTTCACTCTCAAAATAAAATGAAACTGCATAACCAGTTGAATTGTTTTATTCCCGTCCTTCTCTTTCTCACCAGCTACCTGCGTATGCTTATTTATACCAGTTTATTTATTTTGACTGTTTAGAATGTGCTTAGCTGAATACCATTGTATACTAATATTTATAAACAATCTAATGAAAAAATGCATTTTATAAAAGCTGTAAGTTTCACCATAAAATCCCCACAAAAGCTCAATCATTGCATCTTATGCCTTCCTTTGTTATTGGAAAATATTGTGGTTCTGTGTGTTAAATTTTCATTAATTGGTGCTGGTATTGTTCCTACTTTATTAACACAATCAAATTTGTGAAAATTAGGAGTTCAGAGGATCCATAGTGCCTACTTGGCCAATCCTGTATGGAGAGCTGAAAACTAACTAACTGTACACATAAAATCAATGTGTTTTTCTATCTGCTTTCTGTTTGGAGGTTGTTATTGGCATATACTGTATAGTAATTCTGTTCTTGTGTTCAGATGAAGATGATGTATCTGGCTATGAAGTCTTTCCCGGAAACATTGATCCAAGGTTTGACTCTTACTCTATTTAAATTTACTCTATTTTCTCTTGCTTGGGATTTCTTCAAGGATTTCACCATCACCATTTTAATGGGACCAGTTAACACTACGTGTGGGCAAGCAATGAGAGTCTAATTCTCTAGGAGCATTCCACCAACAGAAGTTGTCATGACATTTCACATAGAAACATAACCTTATGTACACGCTGTCCTGTCAACATAGGTAAGCCATAAATGGTGCAATAGGCAATAAATGAATAAAACGTCACTGATAGACATTATAAAACACATTCCTCTTCATTGCCAGGAAAAATTAGTGAATCATTCACGCCACCTTTTTTTAACTTGTGATGATTTTTACTTGTTTGAACGCTATTTAATATATTGTTTATTTACTATGATAAAATTCTGCCCAAAAGAAGATCGGAACTCTTCCCCCTTGAACATTCATGGATTTAGAATGTCCTTGGTCAGTCAAATAATTATTTAATACTTCTGGAAGATTATGGCTAATGTGCATCGATGTAGAATCACAATAGTGTCCTGTAGACTCCGCCTACGTGATGCCTTATTTTTAGTATAGGATAGGGATATCAGAGTAGCCTAATTGCTGTGTTTACTTAAGGTGATATCCAAATGTACTATTAATTGATTAGTAATGGAACACTAATTTGATCAAGAGCAACATAATTGTCAATCACACAAACATACACATAGCCTCCACCAATGGCCTCTAACATTAGATCAATCTTTTGGCATGGTAACGTGCTTAATCAGATCATTTAATTTACAGAAACATGTAACCCTTGTGTTCTTTTTGGGTCAAATTGGCCCTTTTATACTTTTAGTAAAAGGAATGATCCTTTTGAGAAATGTATTTCATAACCAGTGACTTAACCGGTGTAAATTTGGATTCTTTTGTGTTTTTTTTTGTTATTTCCTTGGCTTTTTGCCTATACAGTTTCTTTGAATATAATAAGATAAATATAAATCACATAAAGAAAGAATGACACTTTCAATGTTAAATGCGGTTTAGCAGAAGTAAATGGAAACCATTAACATTACATTACAGGCATTTAGCAGACGCTCTTATCCAGAGCGACTTACATTGTATCCAATTATACAGCTGGATATACACTCACCGGCCACCTCATTACGTACACCTGTTCAACTGCTCGTTAATGCAAATATCTAATCAGCCAATCACGTGGCAGCAACTCAATGCATTTAGGCATGTAGACATGGTCAAGACAATCTGCTGAAGTTCAAACCAAGCATCAGAATGGGGAAGAAAGGTGATTTAAGTGACTTTGAACATGGCATGGTTGTTGGTGCCGGACGGGCCGGTTTGAGTATCTCAGAAACTGCTGGGATTTTCATGCACAACCATCTCTAGGGTTTACAGAGAATAGTTCGAAAAAGTGAAAATATCCAGTGAGTGGCAGTTCTCTGGGCGAAAATGTCTTGTTGATGGCCAGACTGGTTTGAGCTGATAGAAAGGCAACAGTAACTCAAATAACCACTCGTTACAACCAAGGTATGCAGAAGAGCATCTCTGAATGCACAACAAGTCGAACCTTGAAGCAGATGGGCTACAGCAGCAGAAGACCACACCCGGTACTGGAGCAATGCTGGTAGTCCCTTTGTCAGATACAGCGAATGTCGGGACCGGGAATGAACCTGCGCCCTTTGGTTAAAGACAACTCCTAGCATTATAGTACCTGTCGCCACTATTAACAATACTGATTTGTTATATCTTGATTTATTAAAAATAAGAGCTCAAATGTTGCCAGGCACATTTTGATTAACAACATCACATGGGTAAAATTCTGCTTATTACAGCGATTTGAAACTTGTTGCACTGGCACTTTTATACATTTCAGGGCACCATAATATTTGGGTCAAATGACTTCACAGGTTTTTATGATTAGTCAGGTGTGTTAAATTGCTTCCTTAGTGCAGGTATAGGAGCTCTTTCAGCATCTAGTATTGATTCTAGGCTTTTTATTGATTTTGGTGACTGTTGGCATTTGTCAACACAAGGGCCAGAGTTTTACTAGTGGAAGTAAGATTGTGTTGTCCCAAACATGGTTCCCTGAAATTGGAGCTATGAATAAAAAGTGCTGTAATTTCTACATAGTGAAACCAAAATGTATGAAATACCCTTTAATAGAAGCTGAGAATCTGCACTTTAACCACGTGCGCATTGTTTCATAAAAAAATCTAAAATTGTGTGAGTAAAGAGCCAAGTCAAGAAAAAATATGTTTTTGGCCCTAATGTTATGGAGCTTTCTGTATATTGAGTCTTTTTGCATAAATCTTTGTAATGGTTTAATGTCCTGGGTATATTTGGCCCAGGCTAACATTATGGGACACCCATTCTCACTTATATACCCTGTGTAGTGAGGTTTGGTTCAGTTTAGTCAGAACAATGAAGTTCAACAACCAATCAGAATTCTGTATGTATGTAGAGCCTAACTTATAGACAATGAAATAACACAGACAATAATTTAGGAAAAAAGATTTATAATTATTGGCCATGAAAATGAATATGTGAATAGGCTAATTGAAAACAATAATTTTCATAATATTAGCAAGAATATTTATGAAATTCTTAATCAAAGGAAATTATAATTATTTGACTGCTAAACATAGAGGTTAACAGTACTATCATTAACAAAGGTTAATTTGTGTTATGCTTCAGTGATGCCCTACTTTAATTTAGATGGTTAGTTTGTTTAGTCAGTTTCATAAAATAAATTTTTAACAATGTAAAACAACAAGGTCAGGGAATTAGCTATTCCAGACCAACACACGCATAGCAAAACAACAAGCAGCAATAAAATAGCCTAATTAGGTATTACAAGTTTTATGCTATTCTATGGTTTGATGTAGGTGTTAAATAAAATGTGTTTCAATACTTAACAGCAATAAAAGGAGAGGCCAGTCCTTAGTTCAGTCAGGTCATGCGTCAGCTTATCAGCTGGTCCAAAGCCATTGCAGGTGCTCCTGGAAGACTTCTTCATTGAAGTCGGGTCACAATGGGTTTCAGTCAAGACAGATTTGGATGTGTACAGATCTATACTCGGGTCTGGCTGCAAGGGAGATATGGGGGAAAAGTCTGATGATACTTGTTCCTCAAAATAGCTGTTGGAGAGAAATAAACCACCTTGGTTTATTTTGCGGACGGCTGCAGGCTAACTCAGGCAGGTCTCGATGATCAGACGAGATGCTTGTTGGGGCGTGCAATCAATTACCTTAGTACACCTGGTCGAGTAGATAAGTGTCTTAACCCTCAGAGCAGGGCTGTTAAATTTTTGCTCACAAAGTTTGCATAAAACCCCATGTTTGTTTCCTGGAACGAGTTTGGTAGATTATATTGGGCGCACAAACATTTGATTGGCTCATGATATTGGAGCTGTCAATCAAACACTGATAGATAAACCATTGATTACTGCTTTAATGTTTAATATGTTAAATCGGGCTCCCAATTTCCTCTTAAAAGGGGCTTCCCTGCCCCAAGCTGGTGTCTAATTGACCAGGCAGTGAGTTTATTTCAGGGTCACAAGAGGCAGGCTGCAGGCACTTATTTTTGGCTTGGTTTCACTAGAAAAAGTTAATGGTGAACGTGACTCAGTCGAGGGTCAGTTCCTTGGTCAGGAAGTCAGAGGCCACAAATGTTCCTGTGTATAGTTACATATATCGTGACACAGGTAAGTAGTCAAGTAGCCAAACCTTGTTTTCTATAAGGTTATTCTTTTAATGTGCAAATAAATTAAATCAATCGGATCAATTTTTCCTAACGTTTCTTGGATGATATGTTTAAAATCCCATGGGCAATGTCTCCAGATTAGTGCTTTCCTGTACATTATCCAAATGCTTGGTAAAATAGGAAACTTCATAATCATAGTTGACCCTAGGTAACCTTGAAGACTTAGAGTGGCAGATGTTAAAAGAAATAGAATTCAGATTACAAAGCTGAGGAAGAAGCTGACCAAGAATACAGTGCAGTCTGTAAGTATTTGGACAGCAACACATTTTTTGCTCTGTTCTCCAGCATATTGAAATGATTTGAAATGAAGCAATGGATATAAGGTCAAAGTGCAGACTCAACTGATATTTGATGGTATTTACATCCAAGGTGAGCCATGTAGGAATTACAGTTTTATACAAAGTTCCTCCATTTTAGGGGACCAAAAGTAATTGGACAGTTGCCTGCTAACTTGATTATTTGCATGATTCTTTCTTTAACAAGAAAGCTAACAAAAAGTATAGAGTTGATTCCAAGTGTGGAATTTGCATCTGGAATCTGGTGATAGCTCAGCAAAGGCAAATGACCTAAGAATACTTTCAATTTTGAAGAAAAGCCCATGCTAACTGTTAAACACATGAAGAACACTCTCCAGAATGTAAGCATAGATGTGTCAAAGACTACCACAAAGAGAAGACCACACCAACATAACCTCAGAGGTTTTACTGCAAGCTGTGAACCACTGGTGACTTTCAGGAACAAAAAGGACAGGTTACAGTTTGCTAAAAAAAAGTACATAAAAACTGTACAGTTCTGGAACAAAGGCTTTTGGACAGGGGGGATGAGTATTTACCTGCTCCAAAGTAATGGAAAGTGCAAAATGTGCAGAAAGGAACTGCTCATGATTCAATGCATGCCATCTCACCTGTGAAGATGATAGAGGTAGTGTAAAGGCTTGGGCATGTATGGCTGCCACTGGAACTGGTGTATATGTGCCTGCTGATGGCAACAGCAGGATGAATTCTGAAGTGTACATAAACGTGATCAGATCCAACAAAATGCCTCGAAATTTGTATGCAGGTATATACCCTCAAATAAAAGCTGATAGTCTGAACATTAACCTCAAATTCATTGTTTTATTTAAAATCCAATGTTTTGGAGTACAGAGCCAAAAGAACAAAAATTAATTGTTAAAATACATAAGGACTGCACTGAATGTCACCTGCCCCATGCAGCCCACTACCAGGGAAAATTCCACTGGAGGTAGGGTAAGTGAGCATGTGCTTCTGTGAGACTTCTCGCCCACTCCCACTTGGTCCAAGGCCTTTTCCAGTTGCCTGATGCCAGACCTGATCAGATGTGTCACTCTGGCACTGCCTGGGGACTAGATGCACCTTCCCCAGGCCGGTCATCCTGACCACTGATCCAGCCCTAAGGATTGTGCCTTATGGTCTTCCTGCCAGGCCATTGGTCAGATATGTTGGTGTGGACGTCCAGAACCTCCACCCATGGACACGGGTGTCATCATTGTATAACCCCTTGTCTTTAAAAAAGCAGTTAAATTGGCAACTGCTAAACTCACAGGTTTTTACTAGCTTTTAATTTCATTTACCCAAGGTTGGTGTGATCAGTCCGCTATTAATCACCATTGTGTATCACCCACCAAGGTCAAACAAAGACTTTATTTCCCAGTTCTCAGACTTTTTATCTCATATTGTACCATGCCTAAGAGTCCTTATTCTTAGTGATTTTAACATTCATGTTTGCTGCCTATTTAAATATCCAGCAAAAGAGTTTACCCAACTGGTTGAATCTTTTCATCTTGTTCAGTATATTAATGGACCTCCACATAGGATAGGCCAGGGGTGGCTAACTCGTCAGACACTCCTTAAAAATGCTTTACCACTGCGAAGAGTCACATCAAAGGCTTTGTATGAACACACACACAGGAGACACCAGCACACACACCAACAACTTCCAATAACTTGCAATGACAAAACACTGTTTTAATGGGTCAGTGTTTTTCTTTTTTTTTCTTTTTTTAACCATGCATGTGGTTGGTTTTGACACATCGGGACTTCTTGCTTTCAACAGTCACTTTAACAACACTTTAAATCTGGATTGTATTTACTTGCAGCTAGACAGAGGAACTCTTTCATGTGTGTGTCAGAAAGAACAGAGCAATGCTTTCATTTTACATTTCTGGGTAGAAAAGATTGATTCACAAATGTAGTTGACCCAAACACTGACAGTAGTTTCAGTATTTGTGTCCACTCCTTTTATACCTAAACTGCGGCCATGCAAGATAATGCAAATCTGACACAAAAGAGCATGGAATCTAACTGGATATTTCTCAGTCCACACCTGGGCTAACTGCACCAACACAAAGAAGTGATTTATGATCATAAAACTATACAAAATAAGTGCTGGCTAGCTAGTTAGCCAGCTGCCTTTACAATATCTTGCTAAAAAAGAGGAGGGAGCATGCATATACAGGACAACACCATAATCTATTACAGACAAAAATGTAGATCTGACTAAATTCTTAAGGAGAAACTATTCTTTCTTAAAATGAAACTAAAAACCCCATTTCAGTTTTTAAGTTTTCAGTATGTAAATGCCATCTTATCATCCATATGCCAAGATAGGATATTAATAGGAAGGAATTATTTACAATTTGTTTTCACCTAAGCTCAACGTGGTGAGACTTTGTACAGACTCTATGCAACCTTTGGTCAATATAAATTTAGTTGTTTGTATATTCAAGACTAACTTCAAATCAAAGAGTGTGGTTTGAAGAGTATGAAAAGCAACTTGGCGGTCACTAACAGCTTGATTCAAGGGAGGAAATAACTGTATAGATGACTATGTCATCTGCATTTAAGTGAAGCATTGCTGGATGGATACCCTTCCCTAAATCATTTATAAAAATAGAAAATAAAACAGATACTAAAATGTAGCCTTGAGAAACACCTGTAGTGATCTCTAAAAATTCAGCCTTGTGGTTCTTCGCATGAACACATTGTATTCTGTGTGGTAAATCATTTTTGAACCAGCCTACTGTATTTTCACTAAGGCCGATGCAGTTTAGTCTTTGTAAAAGCAGGCTAATGCATGATCCACAGAGTCAAACGCTATGGAACGGTCAACAGACGTGTGGTGCGCAGTACAGCCTCTTATCAAGGGATGTAACGAAGTCGTTGGTTACAAGCATGACTGCCGTAAAAGTACACATCCTGACCTAAGGTCGGACTGTGATCCATTGAGGATATCATTTTCAGTTAAAAATAGCTTCAGTTGTGTATCCGATAGTGACTGAAAGATTTTGGCCAGAATAAATAGGCCGATAATTATTAACATTCATAAAATTCGTAGATTCATCGGGTTGCTGAAGTCTAGACCCTCCCCAGGGAGGAGTGGCTTTTAAGATTACGCCACTATGAGTCCCATATAGCTTTGAGTTCAGAAACACCTGGAGTAGTCACTGGTGAAAAGGGGATACATCAGGCGAGTTTAGCCTGACAGATAAGAACAGCGAAAAGGCACAACTAGGGTTTAACAACAGCGGTATCATTTATTCATTTTAAAACGCAAGCAATACTTTTTTTTTAGGTGTTAAACTTATTAAACTTTAAATATGTTAGTTCATAAACTTGTTTTTTTCTGCTGGCTTGTGGCAACCTGTTTCGGAGAGGCGGGTAAGCGAATTTACATATATCATTAAATACGAAAAAAGCATGGCAGTTTGAGTCTATTCTTAACTGCACTGTTTAGCCTAACGAGCTGATTATTAATGTTCCCTTATTATAAAGATGTATGCGCTTGGAGGAAAGCAGCATTTTAAAATAACCAGATAATCAGCTAGTATGAGATTACATTTGTTTCGATTTCTAAATTAATAATGCAGATGATGATCAAGAGACGGTAGAATTCTTAAATGTTTTAATGTTTCTCAGACTATTCAGACACGGCTTTCGTGATAACGGCTACAGCTGAGCTCTTTAATGACATGTAACTCACAGAAGAGTGACATGAATGGCCTGGTGAAGTATTACTGTAACATTAGGACGGTAGTAGACCCTGTCGCAATTAAACCGTGCGCTTGGTGTGGGTATGTAAGTGTATTTAGAAATATATATCTGTCAAATGCAGAAAACTATTGACACGAACATTATGGTGACACCCTTGGAATATCACTAGACACAAACAACGTAGTTTTCCACTTTGTGGCGGCTGAGTTAGTAATCGCTTTGGTTTATTTGTAAATGCGTCGATTAGCTATTTTCATAGCGGCTGTTGTCCCATTTTTCTATTACTTTGGAATAAAATTATCATAGGAAAAGTTAGATTCGTTATAATTCAAATAATTTACATTTCCATTTGTTGGATTTTTATTATCACCCTGTTCATTAACTTCAGTTCAGCTGTAGTTGTAATGATTGTAATGCCGTATTACTCTAGTATAATGAAATACGTTGGGCACACTTGTGTTTTTTTTTTTTTTTTTTACTGCAGTATTGCTGCAGTTATAATGCGGTTTCACTATATTATGTGCAATACTCATGAAGTAGAACTCTTTTGTACTGCATTTGAACTGCATTTTACTTTAAACTACAGTCTTACTTTTTAAGGGCAAGGTTATCACAATTGTTGTACCTGTGTATTATGTGAAGAAGCATAACCAAAATTGAGAAATTGGAATTTAATGATATAGAAATATTGATTCTGTATCCTGGCTAGGGAGTGGTTAACGCCCATCTCATGACACACTCTCTGGGAAGTGTTCTGTTGAGACAGTGAAACAAATTATCTTGGGACAATTCATAATATCCCCTAATATCCATAATATAGAGGGTGGTTTATGGATAATGTTACCTCACGAATGCCTTGTTTGTTAATGGTCAGTGAGCGAAGTTCGTTTCTTCCTCAAGGCAAAAAATCTGTCAAGTATTAACCAGGTGAATTACACCACAAGGGATTTAGGAAAGGTGTTTTTCATTGTGACTTCAGGTTCAAGTGGTTGTTACCAGTGTCTGTCTTGTCTGCTCCTTTACATCCACTGCATGGAATGATGTCAAAAAAGACATATAGGTTTTGTCCCTTTGTCAGGATTAGTAGAATAGGCTTGTTAGGAGTTAGCTTCTTGGCATTGAACCCCAACTCTCATTGCTGGTGTGTTAGTGTCATGAGTGCTTCATTGTATTTCCAAACAGCTAAAACAGCAGGGCAAACTAAATGTGAGCCATAGCTCTGACTCAGTACTTCCCTGCTGACTTGACTGAGGATGGTCACGTAAGACTAGATGAATGCGCTGACCACAGAAGACAGAATACCCCCCAAGACCAGTCAGAGCTGCTCTAGCATTGTCCAGACCCTGTTTATTAACTTCAGTTCAGCTGTAGTTGTAATGATTGTAATGCCGTATTACTCTAGTATAATGAAATATGTTGGGCACACTTGTTTTTTTTTACTTCAGTATTGCTGCAGTTATAATGCGGTTTCATTATATTATGTGCAATACTCATGAAGTACAACTCTTTACTTCCCTGCTGACTTCACTTAGGATGGTCACGTAAGACTAGATGAATGCGCTGACCATAGAGGACAGAATACCCCCCCAAGACCAGTCAGAGCTGCTCTAGCATTGTCCAGACCCCTCGTATTAACTACTTAAGTGTTTCATAGGCTTTTAAATAAAGGGAGGGGGCCGCTGTGTGCTCCTATGTTGAAATCTATGTTCCTGGCAGATTGACACCGGAAGACTGAAAGCAATTAGTTGGGACACATTCTACAGCCGTAGTTCTGCAGGTTCATTCGGGATTTCACCGCACAATTTTTCCAGACGTTCCTGTGGTTAAGGAGGAAGCTGTGAACCACAACGAGGAGCGAAACTCCAGCATACTTTAGCACTCGCTGATTAGCTCCAGCCTGGCCCTCCTGATAAGCGTGCAATGCCAAAGGTGCACAAATTCCAGCAGGGATGGCCTTGAGAGTTTCTGGAAAAGCCAGTGCTCCCCCAAGGCTTGATGGAGAACAGGAGCATTACAATGCAGAGGCCCCTTGGAAAAGTTAGAGCCCACTTGAAGGCTTGTTTTGAAATGTGGATCTAAAACAAGACCATTGTAAAAAGGGCCCTGCCGTGACTCACTGCAGTGTTGTCTCTCGCACATCCCCCTTTGCAGCTCACTTGTCCCAAACTGCTGCTATTCCAGACGTCAGTGTAGGAGGTGGCAGGTCTCTCAGTTCTGTTTTATGGTCACGTTTAATACTCACTCTGTAATTGGAGTACAAATGCTGACCGTAGGAGGTGTTACAGGATACGATAGTGAGGCTTCTTGAGAGCAGTGTCTGCTTCTGGGAACCATCTGTTCTTTAAGCATTAAGAGCCTCGCACAAGAGATGAATGGGCTCTCTGTGTTCTTTCAAAATTGATGGATGGATAGAATGGTAGAATGCTGCACCCCACGGTTCTGTGTTATCTAAAATGAATGCCCGAGGCTTGTGCTGTGATAAATCTTTTAGGATTTCGTGTACAGTCCAGGAACACTGAAAAATGAGAACCTCTGGAGTCAGAAGTTGTCTGGTTTCTTTTCACTGTGTCAGTACGTGTTGCTGCTGTCGGAGCAAATTGCTTTGACTCTGTGCTGCCCATGTCGCAAGCCAAAACGCAGGTGTGGCTGGTTTCAGAATCTGGTGTTGTCACTGCACCGAGACTAGCGGTTTGCAAAGAACAGCGGTTGGCTGATTTCCATACACAGGATTCGCGGCATGAGATCAGGGAGCTTTGCTTTACAGATTTGACTGTAAAGCAATTTGATCCTGCAAGTTCTTCAAAGCACTTTCTGGAGTGAGAGAATGGGAGACAGATTCCCACTAACTGGGTCATGGGAAATCTCTACCCCCTGTATCTATGCACTGACTAATCTGGGTCCTGTTGGTTAACACTTCCCACATGGAGCCAGGATGTCCAGGCAGTATCAGCTGGTGATATTGAGCAGCACATGCATTGTTTTGCCCTGTGCTAAAGACAAGTGTTTGAGAGTCTGTTGTGGAACACTTAAGAGTTTCCATCACAATTATGTAGGCCCAGGCTGTTTGTGTATTTGCTTTGGGGGAGTGAAGATAGGAGAATAAATAGGGAAATCCTTTATAATATGAAAGGAATTCGTACACACACAGTTTTGCTGCTGGACAAGGGACCCATCTGTCACTTCCCAAATGTAGCTAACTATGCTTGTGAAAATGTGTCACTTTCAATGGAATAGTCAAGCCAGAAGAGGATTTTGCTGAGTTACACTTAAAATACATTCCTATGTCTTCACAAAACAACAGTGAATGCAAAAGTGAAATGAGGCAACAACAAAGGAGAATTTTGGCATTTGTTTAAGTAGCATAATTAATGGTATGGTGATTAAAAATAGGTAATTTTCCTGGTTTTATCCATTACATTATATGTGAAAGTGCTAAAGTACACTTAGTGGTGTTGTCTTACAGGCATGTAGCTTAACTGTGTTCCAGACCTATATTAGGACAGGAGAGTAGGGCTTGCTCCAGGTAAAAATCAGGGCAGTGTTGAGGCAATGTTGTCGCCAGGGTATCATTACATTGTGAAAACATTTGAGTAACATTAAGAATGGGCTGCTAATTGGGCAGAGTTGGGGTTAGTTCCATTTCAGTTGAAGTCATTCAAGATTAATTGCCATTTAATCAACTGAATGAAAAATCTTTGTAGAACATTATTGGCATTTTAGATTAATGGGTATAATTTAATTTCCCATATTGATGAAATTTAGATGGAATTGGCTTTGACAAGAATGGCAGGTCAGGTTTGCTCGTTATATTTAATGACAGTGTTCATCTGCTAAACACCTGGAGTCTTACTGTGTGGATTATTGAAGCTGTACAGTTGGTGAGAATGTGTCTAACAGCAGGGGAGGAAAAATAACACACCTCAGAATGGTGTGAAATAATACATCTCAGAAAGACATGGTAGACCTTTTAGATCAGAGTGACAGATTTGGTATAGCAGTGCTTTGGTGGACAAAGTTGGCACTGAGTCTTCTTAACCGAGTAATGTTTAACCTCACATTGAGATCTGGGCCACTATATTGTCCCAGCACATTAAGCTGTTTCCATGGCAGTCTTTTGCTGGCCTGTACAAACAAAACGTAAATTAGCACAGGCTTACCCCAATATGCTAAAGTGAAAAGGTCAATAAAGATCTTAATGAAGGACTGCTTAATTTGCACTAAATCTATTTACGGTCCCCGCGTAATCACATGGTTTTGACGCAAGGATGCTTGTTCTTGACCCCACGACCTAAGTAGGTGTAAACTTGTAGACCTATCCTATCTCTCTGCGTTCTTTAATTGTGGCTTCAAACTGCCCGATGGGAGACAAACTATCTCTGGAATGCACTCTAATCCTGAGTAAGCAGGACATGTTTCTGTGGCAACTCCAGAAGCTGGCATAAGCCCTGGGTGCATTCATGATTCCTCAGTTCAGGCCTTTTCAAGTCCCATGTGTCTACCCCACAGCTAATTTACACCTTTGAATTAATGCATTTTGTGTTGTAAATTTGGGCATTTGCATATATGGTGATCATATATTTTGTGATTATGTTATTCTTTCTCTAACAAAGTGTTACAAACAACAATTACTATATAGATGATGTGGTCAATTAAAAAAGAAGACTTAGGCCATACATCACTGATGAGCAACATGTAGCTATACAGCTGTGCCAGAGTGAGTGAAAAAGCGTATTGCTGGTGTTAAACGGAAAGGCTGTTATAACGGTTCTTTCTTATTCATCGGTCAAACTGACTCACTGCACTTCTCTGTGTGTATCAGGTCTGACTCCCTAAGGATTATTCTTCCCGAAAGAGTTTCAGAAAAGCCAACTGTGTGGAACTGCTGTGAAGGTCCTTTTTACACTTTGGCCTACTTGGCTGAAACTGGCCCAAGCTTTCCTTTTTTTTTCCTCACAAAGTTTCACAACGCCTCAGAGAATGCTCCTGAAGCACGTTTGGCCCCGTTGCTCACTATTCTCAACCTCTCTTATGACAATACAAAATGCAACACGAGAGTGCTTTGTCATGCACTTGCAACGCAAGCCACAGCACTTACTTTTAAGCCGTGTGCTTTTAATTACAGCTAATCTGGTTTCGTCCTGCAGTCCAAAGACATGCAAGTTAGGGTACTTGCGGGGGGAGGATGGGGGTGTTCACAGGGCTTTGCTGCAAGAGAGCATGCATGCTCAGTCGACCTACCTTGTATAAAAGTTAATAAGTAAATAAATATTATAGTTCAATGGAACTTTGTACTTGATCATATCTATTGTACAAGTTGTCCTTGGCAGAAATTTAACATGCTTTATTGCTTTTGCTTATTGCTTTGCATATAGCAATAATTAGATGCCCGGCCAACTGAAAATTGCTTCCATGGGTGTAATAATTTAGTGGAATAATTAGTTCTCTTCACAACACCTGTTAAGCACATTTCAAATTAGCAGAATCTCCATCTACTGAGCACAGTTCATATTGATATGAAGGGAATGCAACACACGTAACAATTTGTGAAACCCACAAAATAAATGAGACTTAAATTTGAAACCCGCTTTGTGGTTTTCTTGATGTTAGCTGTTCTTGTAAAATGGCTTATCTGGTCTCTGCACAACAGACAGTAAATTTAGCTTTTATTTAAATCCTAACTCACAAAATCCTGAGCTGTTATGATGTGTAAATACTGTAGAACTTTTGCTCTGCAGTATTGTGTGGCTGCATTACACCACTAGAAGCAGAATAAAAATCCTAAGGTTGCAGCAATATGCGCAAAATGGTGGTGCCTTCTTACAACCAAACATCTTCTTATTGATCTGAGAACCTAAACTAATCTTGTGCACCTGTTGACTCACAAAAGCAGGAAACCTGTTAAGGTGTAATTTATCACATTGGCATGGGTTTGACTGACACATACCAGAACATTATGTGACAGTTATAGTTGTCTACCTGCCAGAGCTTGCATGGTCTGGGGCAAGGGTGTATTTACTGTGAGAACACATGGCAGTACGATGTGTGTGCATGTCTGTGCAGTGCTATTTGTGGTTACACCGAATGACACTTCGATCCGTAGGCTGTGGATTTGGAAAGAGGAAAGCACCACTGCTTCTACCTTAATAGAAGATTTATTCTCAACAAGCTAAATACTCCTCTTGTAATCTTGTCCTGAGCTACGTCGCTATGTCGAAGCGACATAGCTCAGGAGGTAAGACCGATTGTCTGGCAGTCAGAGGGTTGCCGGTTCAAACCCCGCCCTGGGCGTGTCGAAGTGTCCTTGAGCAAGACACCTAACTGCTCTGGCGAATGAGAGGCATCAATTGTAAAGCGCTTTGGATAAAAGCGCTATATAAATGCAGTCTATTTACTTTTGATATTAATTAGGACATTTAATGGAGAATGGTTTTGGGTTTTGCAATGTAACATCAGGAGAGTGTTCAGTTCTTTGAATTGAGGACCATGGTTATATATTCAATTCATTTATACACCTGAATATTTCACTGAAGCAATTGAAGTTAAAAACCTTGTTCAAGACTATAATGGCAGTTCCTCACTTAAGAATCTAACTTAAAACTTTGGAGTTGCAGGCCCAGTTCCCTAACCATTATGGTACACAGATGCTCCTCTTGAAGTTGTGCCTGATTTTCAATGGGCCATCTCGTATTAGAAACCTGACGCCCATTTAAGGCATGGCCCACAGGAATCTGTTCCCGCATCCTTTTTTTAAAATTTTTTTACAAACGCGACACAAAAGGACCTTGCAGGTCCACTCCCGTGAGTGGGGAAGTAGGGGGGAATCGGACAAGTCTGAATAGGCGTCTTTCAGGTTCCCTTGTGAATGTTTGGCCCCTGCCAGAAGGTGCGTCATCACCGCAGACAGGACCTGAATGCAGACCTGACTGTGGCATTGTTGAATGCACACTGCTGCAAGGAATGATTCATTTTTTAAACAAAACCAATATGGAGTCACGTGCTGAAAAAAAGTTATTTGTATAGTTTTTTCTTCACTGTTTGAGAGCCACCGTTAAAGATCTTTTTTTCTGGCTGAATGAAAAAGTGAAAATGGAGGTGTGGACATAGTATAAGATTCCCCTAGTTTAAACATTTGACTAGAGATGGTATCTTGGATAATGGAATGTGTCAAGGGGAGTGAATACTTAAAATGTGGATATAAGCAGCTTAGTGCTTAAGGCACATCTTGATTTTTTTTATAGGATTCTGCTCAGGGTAAATTGTGGTTCCAGAGCATGGATACTTTCTCCAATTAAACAGGACATCATATTTCTCTATCCGTCTTGTTGATGCACATTTGTTCTTGTTTGTTACCAGATGTTGATATATCAACACAACAGTGCAAATGCATAAGGGGCGAAAAAGCCATTGACTTGACATAGCATGGACCTATAGTATAAATGGTCTGTAAACTAATATTAAAATTTAATTGTGCCTATGAATTTGAGAGCATGCAGCTGTGGAGAGAATGTGAATTAGCAATGGTTAAATCACAGTTTAATTTTGTGCCCCTTTGCTTGGGGCCATTGGTCTGTGGGACTCCTCAGCAGTTTATGCATGAGGAAGCATGAACACAACTGTGAGTGCTGATAGGCTAATCTCAGCTGTAAGCTTATTCTTTAAACTTCTGTCAACTGGACCACTGAACACAAGTGTGGTTGGTCAGGAGGAGGGACATTGCACAGTGAGGTGCACAACCCAGTTGTTTATGTGATACCAATATATTTAAAAAATGTAAAAATATATATTTTTTTAATAAGGAAAATAATGACCAACCTTTTCACAGAGCGGTAAGTGCTGTATTGGCAGTAATCCTGCAATTGAACAAAGCAGAAACCTATGGAGTGAATATAGGAAAGGGCCACTGGTCATTCCCCCCTCACTGTTTGTCATTGTGTCCACACGGTGATCTGATTTTTGGTTAGGTTTCCATGACAACATCAGTGTCAGTGGTGGTTAACCATTGCTCAGCAGCATGGTGATCCTCAGGGAGGCTCCCATTTCAGTCCCGAAGCCTTGCAGTGCATTGCCATGGAGGCGGGACTTCAGCTGCCTCTTCAACCATATATGGTTTCCTTCTTCAAGCCGTCTTTGTGTTTTTGAGCTATACTTTCCCCACCATCCCTCATCATGAATATAGACTGAAAGCCATTGACTCCCATCTCTTGGCATTGAGGATTCTTATATGTTATATGGGATATTTATTTTAATTGAAAAGCCGTTTGGGGTTGGAGTGTGAGTCATAGAATAGAGGACGCTGGTTTAAGCATAAGGTCTGCTTAAGCCTTCCTGTTATTTTTATGTCCTGCACTCAAGTCTCCTGAAATAAGAGCTCAGCCCAGCCCAGGCCGGTCCCACCAGTGGAGAGCTTCATCAGCTTGGTAGTTGGGCGGGGGTGTGGGGGCAGTCTCTGATAAAGAGGAGGTGTGGATTACCTGGCACCAGTGGCCTCTACAGCCTCGGGCCTCCCTCCTCTACCATTCGGGCTTTGATGTCAAGTCAGGTGCTACGTGGCCCATCATTGCCCTCACCTTGAGGAAATGGGCAGCGGAGGCCTTGTTGGCTCAGGGCTTTTATTTTTCCTTTTCACCGTATTTGCTTTGTCTGCCCTTTCCACCCCGCCGCCTTTTATTGCCGAGCCTGCTCGCTGACGCCAGCCAGTATCAGCTCTCTGGCAACCCGGAGGCATTACAGGCTTTGAAAAGTCAGTTGAGCACAGTGATTTTGCTCGGTCTGAGAGAAGTGCGGAAAGGCAGCCTCCAAACTCATTTCTCTGCGTCATGAAAATCAACACAGTTATCTTGCCCTGGAGGAGTTCCCAGGCCCTCCCAATGAATACAGAGGTGTTTGAAGCCACTCCTTATTGGGTTGTGTTCTTTGTATCCATCGAAGACCAAACCCAAGATTTATTTTCCGCCAGCGCTAGTTCTTATACTTGGTTTATCCAGTCCACCCCGGAGTGTGTTTGTGAGTTAAGGCTTATTCGACGATGGTAGAATGTTTCTGGCATCAATTTAATTTAATCAGTCAATTTACAGCAAAGTATGTTTTAATCCATTTGTCGCCATTATAAAATATAGTTTATTTAACAAGCAATAAAGCCACGTAGTTACACAGCTTAAACTGCAATAGACTGTTACTGGTAACAAATACGCTGTTTATCGCTCACATTTTATATTTGCATGGAGTCTGTAGCTGGTTTTATGTTGCTGTGCTATACTCAGTGGGAACATGCTTAGCAGTATTTCTTGGACCCCGCGCCGTCCTCAAATCTGGCAGAACGCAGTACAGCGAATGAAACTGTATCCCACTGCTTCCAGCGGCACAGGCTTGTCTGTTCATTGTGGCGCTCGGGATCATGTTTACTCCAGGGAAGGATCTTTATCAGGTTGGGACTGGCCCCCGAGAGCAGCCCAAAGAAAGCCTCATTCTTAACCACACTACCGTTTCCCTTTCCTCGGAGCACAACTTCCACTTGGTGAATGGGGGGAAGGGGGTTGTGGTTATCAGGTGGCTTTCTGATGACAGGTCCATGGGGGTTGGAGTTCCAGTGCCTCTCTATGCTGTACGTTAAGGGACTTCAACATTGCCCACAGGGAGCAGATATGTAGCTTTGTCTCATGAAGTGTCCTAAATCTTTTCTTCCTAAGATTCAGATATTGTTTGCTCACTTTGCTGAGTGGTTACCCATTTTGCTTAACTCTTTTACGGCAAATCTTTTGGTTGAGATTAGGATTGTGCCTCGCCAATATAATTCTCCTTTTGTATTTTGTGCTGTATGAGGCGATGATCTGAACTATTTATGAAAAGCATATTGAATGTGGGAATTCAGGGTACAGGTTCAGGACCTCCTCTGTTTCCAATCCTCACTTTATTACACAGTAAGAAAAGGTGCACTCAAAACTTGTGTTGCAAATGATGTCATTCCCGGTTAGTAAGTGCTTTTGTTTTAAATTTGACCTCTCCTCAGCCTACACCATTGCGTCTGTGTTGTTCTTTTAGCAATGCACACAATTGTTTTAGGGATGTTGGCTTTTACCTGATACTAAAACTCAATTTTTTCCCCTCTTAATACATTTTGTCGGGAGTTAATGCAGGATTAGAGAAACAGGTTTGCTTTGTTGTCCTGCCTATTTTATCCCCAGGAGATCTTTTTTTGTAGTGGGGCTGTGTTTATGGGGGTTCTTATCAGGTGTGTTGAGCGGAGAAGCATTGTTTGTCCAGGGCAGAGTCAGATGACTGTGGGAGTACCCACAGCTGAAAGAGTGATAGTGGATGAGCAGGGAGGAGCTTGTTCTTCCAGCACACTGCAGCCTGTAACCCCTCTTTTTCTGCCTGCTGAGGGCTGGCTTCCTGACTGAAGCCTCTTTAGCCAGTAATAGTGAACACTAATACTCCTGTACTGTATAATACATACCATTGGGATATCTAATGAAAGTGAGAGGCCAGTTTCTAATTTTAGACTTCGTCACTCGGCCTTCTCAGTCTTCTGTCAGTCTGTTTTTCAATGTACCTGCTTCTAGTGTGTAACTTGTACATAATTTTCGAGGCATGTGATATGACCCAGAATATTTGTGTTATCATCGTAAATGTATGCTTGTTTCCCCTGCAGCTGAAACGATAAACACCCAACCACCAACAACAACATTAAAGACGGACACAACCGAGAGCAGCACTGCTACCTCCACATCCCCACTTACATCTACCACCCAGACCCCGGCGGATACGTCGACCACGTCTAAAACCAGTGAAATAACAACTACTCCAGGCCAAGAAAGCTCCAGTACAACATCAAGCACCACTGTAACCGAGAGCAGCACTGCTACGTCCACATCCACACCTACATCTACCACCCAAACCCCGGCAGATACGTTAACCACGTCTAAACCCAGTGAAATAACAACTACTCCAGGCCAAGAAAGCTCCACTACAACATCAAGCACCATTGTAACCGAGAGCAGCACTGCTACGTCCACATCCCCACCTACATCTACCACCCAAACCCCGGCGGATACGTCGACTACGTCTAAACCCAGTGAAATAACAACTACTCCAGGCCAAGAAAGCTCCACTACAACATCAAGCACCACTGTAACCGAGAGCAGCACTGCTACGTCCACATCCACACCTACATCTACCACCCAAACCCCGGCGGATACGTCAACCACGTCTAAACCCAGTGAAATAACAACTACTCCAGGCCAAGATAGCTCCACTACAACATCAAGCACCACTGTAACCGGGAGCAGCACTGCTACGTCCACATCCCTACCTACATCTACCACAACAGGTAATGAAAGTACGGTAACCAGCTCACCAACACCCTCTTCGACCCTTTCCACAAGTCCTGCCACAAGTCTACCAACATCTAATGGTATGCATGCCCCCAAAGCTTTTCTTTGACTGTCCATGCACCATCTGATCATGGCTTTATTTCATCAGTAATGGAGCACTTTTGCAGATCAGTTTTTCAGTCTCCCTGGCTGATCTGCCTCCATTGCCTTTCTTTCCTAGCTGCCTCAACTAATCTGATTAGTTGATTTGTTTCTGACTAAATTGCTTTAATGAAATGATTTAACATTTGATCTACAATTACAATCACTTCAGGAACAGAGACGACCAACAACACCACGCCAGGAGAGCCGAGCACTACCACAACTACTGTCCCCACCACCACTAAGCCACCAGGTATGTTCTCAAAAAACTCAATGTACAGCTATTTTAGATATAAACAATGCAATAAACTGTATGCAGTATCAATGAAGTATGACAAAAACTGGATATTTTGTGAAGGGATATATATTAGGGGTGGATGGAGATGCCACTATGTGTATTTGTATCTGTATTCGTTCAGCCAATATAATAATTTGTATTCGGATGAAAAATGGAAACGGGCGTGGCTAAAAGTGGAAGTATGTGCGGTTTTACCCAAAGCTGTATCAAATGCCAAAAATACCTGATTTTACCATTATAATCTCTGCCACAGCTATTGTTGAGATATTAAAGCATGGTCGTACAATGACATCATTAGTAATCTAGTTTAACAACAGGCAATTAGCTTTTTAAATCTGTGCTTAACAAACAATTGCCTATATGTAACATAGCTATAACTGGCTTTTATAACACTGAGGTAAAGAAACAGTCAAATCAAGTTTCAAACATAGACAAAATGTTTTTATAAATAAAAATATAGTTACTCATCATTACTCTGAACTGCAGAGTACAAACTGCATAAACCACACCACCACCTCTACCTGAGGGACACTAAAGTCAATTATAAACTGAAAAAAATCTTTTACGCACAGACATATCCAGCATTACAGTATTTCTGCAGCAGCAATGACCTAATTTCATAAAGAATACAAAACCATGTTAAAAACTATTTTCTTGACATAATGGACACAACTGAACTAATTTCAACATTTGAATTTCTGAACGATAGCGGTTTTGATATATAGGCTAATGCAAAATGCGTCATAGTCATATTACGGCAACACTGAGAAAAGCGCAAAAATGTGCGTGACAAAACACAAAATGGTAATTTTCTTGGAGTGCACTTTTACATGGTATGAATACCGTCGCTCTCCTCTTAACAATTCTGTGAAGAACGCGCAGCTTTGGTGGTTTGCTAGGATGGCACGCACACAGATCGGTTACATTTCACCCAGTCGTCATGTAGCTGCTCCATTCACAACTTGTTATCAAAGCATTGGTCATTCAGTTGCAGAAAAGTGTGCTGGAGTAGACAGCGACACGTTCGCACCTGGGTGAAAGCACCACGTTATCCATTGTTGGTACAAAAAAATGTACAAACTGCCTGTGATGTATACTGACTCGATTAAAAAAAAATAAAAAGCAGTTATTTTAAGCCCAAATATTTAGGAAAGTCGTGGAAAGAGGAGGATATAGCATTTACAGTGTTGGAGTAATTTAAATTTGAAAGCGTAGCTCTGGCCTATCAAGTGTTATGGGAAACTCTCACTCGCTGTCTCTCAGCAGGTGTGTGTGTGTGTGTGTGTGTGTGTGTGTATGTCTAATTGAGAAACTTGGTGCTGACTTCTGAGCGAATCACATCAAAGAGATGGAGAAAAAAGATCAGAATCCAATTAACATTGGCCAAATTCGGGAGGAGACAAGATTCGGAGAGAACGCATTATTTGAGTGTTGCCGAATATGCATTTGTATTCAGCACCATCCCTAATATATATATATATATATATATATATGTGTGTGTGTGTGTGTGTGTGTGTACTCTATACATACACAGGTTATTGTCCTTAAATCACCACTATCACGGTGGAAAACAACCTACTTAATGCTAAGCACTTAATGAATAGACTGCTGATTTTTTCTCATTTGCAGCCTGCAGCTCGAATCCTTGTCCCTTTGACAGCATCTGTGTTGAATTGTTTGATGGATTCACCTGCCAGTGTTTTGCTGGGTCATTCCTCTTTGAAGGCAGCTGTAGGAAAGGTAGGGCCTTCGCGTCTCAGGCGGCACTATGAATTATACGTGGGTTGTTATTCTTGTGGCTTGGAGTTTTCTGCAACAAGCATTGATAAACATCTACTAGATGATAAAACTGGAATTGCTTCTTGTATTTTGAACATTTTTTTAATACACGGCAGTACATTTTATTCTAGTTTTTGTCTGCTTGAGCATGGCAAACGGATCACGGCACCCTGTACTTCTTTCAATTTCAGCGAAGGTCTTTGCTGGCGACTTGCGTCTCACGGACCAGCTGTTTGAGGAGGGAATGAAGGACACCGGGTCCAAAATATTTCTGGAAACGGCCACAAATATACAAACTGCGGTAAGGGGACATGCTTTTCCAGGAAGGCACCATAAAAGCTGCTGTGTGTGTGTGTGTGTGTGTGTGTGTGAGTGTGACTTTTAGAGAGAGTATTTATTCCTTAGCACAATTTATATACTGTACATAGCACCTTATAGACCATTGTGTAACTCACCCACATGTCTTCAGTTACTTGTACTGAAAGCAGAATATGAAGTGTCTTGTAGGCAAAGGGTTAAATAACTGACCCCCTAGTGAGGAATTGCTTTTATACTCGAGGAGATCATACAACCTTAATTGCTTCAATGAATATTCAGCTGTCTAGATGAATAGTAAGTAGAGGGGAGCTATGCACAGTAATTTGTCCTGACTAAAGGTGATGGCTAAGCAACAATCATAGTATTCATTATGGCATCCAGAATTTGAAGGGGCACAGCCTCTTTGGGGAATTGTTGAGAAGCGGTAACATACCAGTGAAATAACACACCTTCTTGTATGCTTGCTATGTTTTTAGCTGAAAGCGGCATTGGGCAACGATTCAAATTATATTGAATCCAAAGTCCTGCAACTCAGGTGAGTGGAAAGGTTGTATATTTATTGGTTCTTTCTTACTGTTTGCCGCAACAAAATGAACGCGGCACCATTCGGGATTACTGCCATTGACTTTAAGCGTACAATCTTTTTCCTGGATGCTCTTTGTGTTTTTATTTGCTTGTATTTTACTTGTTATTACACTTGACATTAATATGCTGAACTCCTTCATGAAGTGAGGCAAGATGTTCAGTGTTCTTTCAGGGAAAGGCTCTGAGCAGTGAAAGCAGGGGTTGAACTGATTGCCTCTTTTTGTGCTGTAGAAATGGCAGCATAATCGCAACTGTGGACAACATTTACAAAACCACGTCCACTTTGACCCCGACGTCCTTTGACACTGCCTTCAACAAGTCAGTCCAACAGTGTGGAAACGACTGTGCGATACTACAAAAATCCACGTTCTCAAGTATGGTTCTCATACATCTTTGTTCATTTGAAACCTTTAAACTGTATGTATTACTTCTGTGTATGCCAGGTGTCTGCATGTCAGTCACAGTCCATCTGAGCTTGTTATGAGAGGCTAAATCAATGGCAACCCCGTTCCTGGAGATTTACCATCCTGTTGGTTTTTATTTCAACCCTAATGTGGTGCGCCTGATTCTACTAATTAGCTGCTCAGTGAGATCTCTAGCATTGAATGAGGTGTGCTTTGTTAGGGTTTGGAGTGAAAAGCAGCGAAAAGTTGCTACATTGTTTATCTTAGTCATATTTGTTACATTGTTGTTCTCCTCAGTGTGTCACTGTAAAAGAGAGCTTTCCTCTCAGTTGGCCCCTGGTTAAAAAAGATCTCTATCTATCTGTCTGTCTGTCTGTCTGCCTATCTATGTATCTATCTATCTATCTATCTACCTGTGTTGTCACATGACAGATTTTGGTGTACACTGACACTTTGAGACAGATAGAGGTATTGGAATGGTTACAATAGACTGACTGGCTTGTCCTCCTCTCTCGCACTGTCCACAGAAGTTGACCTATGCATGCAGAAACCAGCTCCTTGTGATGTGGATACAACAACCTGTAAAAATAATGATGGCAACTTGAACTGTGTATGCAAGCCTGGCTACATCAGGTCAACATTCTCGAGCAGAAGCTGCTCAGGTCAGTGAGTGGAAGTGGGCATTTACCATGTTATCTTTGTGTGTCCCAGCATTGTGTTCAATGGGTGTGTGTGTGTGTGTGTATGTGTGTGTGCGTGTGAGAGAGATAGAGAGAGAGAGAGAGAGCGAACAAGAAATCATGAGACAGAGAGCAAGGTTAGTGTCAAGTGTTCCACCAGTACTAGTAGTCCATGGACTCAGCACCCCAACTCATTTATTTATGAGTTTATGTTATTCTTTTGAGACCAGCGTTTCTATGGATACACTCTAAAGAATGGCTGTTTCCTGCTGGTGAATGGATGGGTGTTGTTGCGGAGACCCAAACAAAAAGCCTCCTTTTAGATAGCCTCTTTCCTGGGTTCCCGGACTCTCCCTCTGCCACGCAGAGCCGCTGGTCTCTCTCCCAGTCACCACGGTGCAGAGCAAAACAGTCACTTTCCCCCGTCCTTATTTTATTAAACCTGGCTAATTTCACAACAAGACCCTGGCGTGCGTTGGTATGACTGTTTGTTCTCATAAAGCATCAAGATCGGAAAGATTTGAATTCTGACGGCTGTGGGTTCCACCGAAAGGGCCAATAATTACATGATGGGTAGCTTATTGGCAGAGCACTCTGAAAGTGAGGCTTAGACCGGTGGCAGATTTGGTCTGGAATGTGTGGGGTGGGGTGGGGTGGATGATGGAATGTATATCTCGGCTGGTCAGTCTGGTCTGTCCAGCTCTGGTCTGTCCAGCTCTCCTCTTCTAACAGCTTCATCCTCATGCCCACAGCTTGCCCCAGTGGACAGAAAATAGAGAAAGGCATGTGTGTCCCGTGAGTACCATTATTCTGTCTGAAAGTTTGTGTAGTTTTTGCATTTTACTCATTGGCACCACCCAACGCCATCAGAATGTAACTTCATATGGTATTTGAAGTTTGTGCGTAGATCTCCCACCACATTTTAACAGTCAAACCTGTTTTAGGTTTGTATGGTCCTGATGGTGTGTAATGTAACCCAAAGTACCGTTTCCATTTTAGATGTTCATTTGGCTACTCAGGATTTAACTGCAATGACTGTAAGTATTGTTGGAACTTGTCTATACCCACTGTATAAAACTCTGTTATTGTTGTTTCTCTGTTATAGCAATTAAGCATAAATACTAATTATTTAAATGTAAAATGTTCCCAGAATCATGGAGAATATTAGTCCATATGGGCTAGCAGTTGGGAGGTTAATTTGAGTAAAGCATAGTGTTGGAGGAGTAAGGCTTCATGACCCCCGAAATGGGCGGAACGAACGCATGCTGTCTAATTCAGCTATTTTAAGCGCTTGCAGTATTTTTGGCACACAGAGAAAAAGCACTTCGCAGGTTTATGTGAGTTAGTGACAGGCTGCCTGTCATATCTCCACCCACAGTGGCATTCGTGAAGCCTCACATTCCGGTCAGTCTTGATAACAACTAATTAACGACTAATTACAGGCGGTATGCTCTTAGCGGCACAGCTTCCTGTTTCTAAGTGCAGCTGCTGTGAGTGATTTTGGTCTGTATTTGAGTATTTCTCCCTCGCTCTGACCTCTGTTGCTGTGTGCTCTCTGTAGCGAACCTGTTGGCTGTTGTGGTGATCTCCTGTGTACTGGGCGCACTGCTGCTTATCACGCTGCTGGCATTTACCATCTACGGCTGCAGGTGAGCTGGCGGCCCAGAATGACAGGCACCTCACAGACACCTCACTGTACGTTACATTACATTACATTATATTTATTTGGCAGACGCTTTTATCAAAAGCGACGTTAAAAAAAAGTGCATTTCAGGGTCATGGACAACTGCAAAACAAAGGTTCAATAAGATACAATACTTATTTTGTACAGCTATTTCTAGCCAAGAACACAGTTTAGTTCACACAGTGAACACTATTCTGACCTAACCTCTGCAAAGCCAACTAGGCAGAAGAACAAGGTACAGTATTAGGACAAGTACAAATTACCAAAAAGTGCTGGGATAGGGGAACATGTAACGAGTGTCATGAAAGGGGGGGGGGGTGGATTTAGAGTGAAATATACAGAGTGGCGGTAGTTAGTCCAGGTATAGTCTGAAGAGATGAGTCTTCAGAGCACGGCGGAAGATGGGTAGTGAGGGAGAGGTTCGAAGAGGGACAGGAAGTTCATTCCACCACTGGGGAGCTAGGGTGGAGAAGCTCTGTGATCCCTCTGCTCAGGCGGGAGGGAGTACAAGGCGCCCTGCTGCTGCAGAGCGGAGTGGTCGAGCAGGCGTATAGGATCGAATCATGTCCTGCAAGTAGATAGGGGCTGTCCTGTTGACTGCAGTGTAGGCGAGGGTCAAGGCTTTGAACTGGATCCTGGCAGCAACCGGTAGCCAGTGGAGTGATCGCAGCAGAGGAGTGACGTGGGAGAATTTGGGAAGGTTGTAGATGAGTGAGGCAGCGGTGTTTTGAATCGTCTGTAGTGGCTATACAGACACACGATTCCTTCTAAACACGTGCAACTCTGCCTGTACCTGCCTGTACCTATAGCTGGTCTGTGTGCCTACAGTAGCTCTTACACCTCCTGTTTCTCCTTACACAGAATCGTAGAACAGTATGTTTGACTCACAGGATGTTAGTGCACCAGAATAGTGCTGCCATTTTACAGTGCAGCATGTGCAAAAACTACTACACCTAGTGTAAAATCAAGGTTAATGCCAACAATTAAGATTAAGTGTTATCTAATGATCATGCAGAATTTCTACCTGAACCCAGTGAAATCCCATATGGAAATAGCTCTTTGTACCCACACCCTATCATGCCTCAGGTCTAAAGACCCTTACATATGCACAGCCCAGTGTCCCCTACATACAGTTTGATGCCCCACAGCTACAGTGTCAGGGCCCCTATTTTAGCCCATGAACAACTGAATCACAGTCCTCTCAGACCTGTGAGCAGACATTGTACAGAGCCTCTAACTCTCAGCTTGTGTTTCCAGGACGAAACCAAAAGACTACAGCAGTCCTTACCCCCCCGCTCAGGAGACCAGGACCACTTGGACCAATTCCAATGTACCCAAGATCCCGCGGGCCAGCGCCAATATAAATGCCCAGTGGGACTCGCCCAATCTGGAGATGATGGAGAGTGGCAGCACGCGGGCCCTGGTGGCCAAGGATCGTCCTGGAAACGGAGTGGTAAGTAAAAACGCGGGCGGGCGCCACGCCCTGCTCTCCCTTTTCTCCCCTTCAGCAGCGCACCTGCTGCTCCAGTCACTGTGGCCTGGATGAAGCCAGGTCTTTGTCTGGGTCCGCCCGTCGTTTCCCAGCGGAGCTGGGAAGCATGTGATTAGGGTTCGTTATCTCCTGGGAGTGATTTGTTTGGCCCTTTTTCAGGGCAGCCCTGCAGGTATAGGCATGACATGAGACCCACCTGCTGTATTTTCGATGTTCATTGTACTTTGACCTAGCGATAGAGGATAACTTTTCCTTGCGTAACCATTAGTGACACACACATGCATTCACACGCACGCCCGTGGACACACGTACCCACACGCACATACACACGCATACACACACACACACACACACACACACGCATTCACAAGCATGGACACACACTCACACACACACACACACACACACACACAACCGTGCACAGCCACACACATGTTGCCTCTTTGCTCAGTCAGTCGCTGTTGTACCACGAGTGGCGTGAAGCTTTACGAGGCCCATCATGTGCTGTGCTTTTCAGATGGGCCCTTACAGCGGCATGAAGACCTTCGCAGGCAGCGAGCCGTCGCCCTACTACGGCCGGGACAATCCACGCTTTATCGGCGATTACGAGCGTGGAACCAGATAGGACCAGCAGCAAAAGAAAACAGCGTCTCTATCTCTTTCAATTTCACTCCGAGATATCTTGCGCTGTAAACATGGCCTCCCAAACAAACCCAGCCCACTACCACTGGTTCATGGTGCTTCAGTTTGATATCCAATGTGCATTTTTTTTTTTTGCAAAAGAAAAATTTCGGGTTAAATTATTTCCTCCTTTTTATTTAATTTTTACATTATTTATGACGGCAACAACGCTGGGTTAGAATCTGAATGGCAGGATGTACACATAAACTACTATGGAATAAAATATTACAAAATATAAAATTTAATAATAAGTCATTGAGATTCCTCAGTTCTAAAAATATTGTAGGGTTATATACTATTATATAGACTGATGGGGAAACGTTTGACAGTACAATGGACAGTTGTTTTTAAAGCATGGTTATCTTTAATAAGACATTAAGCCATGACTTATTGAAATGATAATTTCTCTCTGGGTAAGTTATGGTGAAAGACAATGAACTGCAGTTCTGTCTTGTAATCATTTAACACATTTCACCCAGTTTTGAGATACATACTGTACTGAGGAATCAGTGTTAAGATGTAATGTGCATGGTATCCAACAGATGTCACTGTTTCCAAGCACACTCACGCACGACTGGGAGTTCTTTCACACTCTTAATTTTTATGCACACTTGTACTCTGTGGGCAAGAGATAGGGGTTCAGAAATTCTCTTGTGAATTGAAGCTGTTTTTGATTGTGGTTTTTGTTTGAACAATCATGTCTATTTATACAAGGATTATCCATCAGAAGCTGATATTAATTTTGTTAAAATATAACATTACCTTTGTGCACACCAAGTCATTCCTAATTATAACAAAGGCTTTTGGTTAATGTTAGGTTACATTTTGTTCATTATACAGTACCTGAAACTATTTTATGTGAAATGCACAGGTAAGTTTTAAGATGTAATGGCAATAACAAATGATGAATTTCTTAGCTGTGAACCTTATAATTGAATGGATTTTGTAATTTTTCTCATTGTACAGATAGACTTTTTAATGAAAAAATTCAGGTCTGACTGTTTGGTAACATCTGCGTTATAGGACCAGCCCCATAACCACAGTACCACATATTTATTAAAATGGGTTTACACATTTTTATTTTTTTTCACAATTATTATCAAGTTATTCACCGTTTCAAATAGCCAAAAAGATTTCAAACTACCAAAAGATGTAAACTCTCTATCTGTTTTTCTTGTTTACCAGCCACCATGATGGATACTTTGGTTTCATAGATTACTAAAGCATCTGAAATAAACGTATTTATTAATAAATCTAAATTGCCTCACAAGGTAAAGCTAGTGAAGTGGAATAGGAGTGGAATGATTGAATTTACTTTCATGACTGCACATATGCTGATTTATGTTATTGTTTCCAAATTACTTTATGGATTTATGTTCTGTTTTTGAGTCTCAAAGTTCACAACAACAAATTTTTAATTATTTTTTCTATACGGGCTGGAACCCAGGAATAATAGTTTGGGAGGATATATTATAATTAATGAGGCATAGTGTGTTGAGTGAAGGGATCGTGGGTTATGAGAGTGTCTCCCAGTTTTGCGTTTTTGAAATTTATCAACTGTTCATGCCATTTGTCTTCGCTCATTTCAAAAATAACGGGCATAATGCCAAAATCAAGCTTTTGATAATCCGTGTATTTCAATGTGCCAATATTATGCATTATATATTACAGTGAATGTGTTCAAATGTCACCATAGGTTTTAGTCATATGTATATAACATGTAATGAGTGCTTAAAATGATAAACTTTTTTTTCAAAATTTTCTAATTGTACATAATTTTGTAAAAGGAAACAGAAAAGGTTTTTTTTACACAGAAGGGCATGAGTTGGGAATGAACACTGAAATAAATTAATTTAAACATACAGCTGGCATCTGAGTGTTTTTGTGACTGTGATATGCATGCACTGTGTATGTAAAAAGACTACTTTTATAATGAACAAATTGATGGACTTTAACTGCAAATCCTGATAAGTTGACTTTATTAAAAAAATCAATAGATAGATAGATAGATAAAGACTAGGCTTGCTACATTACTGCATGAATGCTACATAATTTGAGTTCTTGAGAGATGACAGCTCTACAAAATTTCAAATCAATTGTTAAAAAAAGAATTTTAGGCTGATGTCCTGCATTTCCTGATATAAACTTCTCCGATTTTATGACTTCACATCCAAGTTCTGATGCAGACAGGAAACCTAAATAAGTTATTCACTTATAAAATTTGATGGCTAACACTATCTTTACATTATTATATAAAAAACAGCCATCAGAGTAACAGGTCCACGTATCTAGGAACATCTGCATCTTTTCCAACAAATACCCAAATGTAAATGTAAATGTGAATTCACAAATGTGAATTTCAATATGAAATGCTCCTCACTATACAAGCTCAGTTAAACTAGGAACGATTAACCCGATTAATTTTGTGGATATAAGAAATTGAGTTTGGACGGCATCTTGTATTTTCTGCTGCTGGGTCAGGTACAGTATACTTCTATTTCCAATGAAAAACAGTTGTACTCTGATAAAGACCAAAATAGCTCATTGTGTTGTGCCATTATTTTATTAGTAGAGACCATCTGGGAAAACTGCCAAATATTATTACATTTTAGCTTTTTAAACACCTACTATAGCAGCCCTATGTCTCAGTACTATAGCTGAGAAGTTGTGTCAGAGACACAGCAGTAATAACCCAACTGGGGTTCAAACCTGCATGCTCCCGATCACATGCCCAGCATCTTAACAATACACTGTGCCCGTTTTGGAAATGATGTATTATGTTTATACTGCTCAGTTATTCACTACAAATAACAGCAATGGTGTGTATCAAGGTAAAGGTAGGTGTGTGGGTACAGTGAATTTTGAAAATGATATCATGACTAAAGTAACAGTATACAGATCCACATAAAGTGTGAGAACCTCAGCACCTGGTTTGTGTGAAGGAAGAGGTTGTAAACTGAAACTTGCTTAAGCGCATTGCTGTGAAATGTCAATTTTTCGACTTATCCAAGATGCCTCGCATTATTTAATGCTGCAGTATTTTTGGTGGAAAATTAGTGCTGTTAATTATAGTTGATAATTAGTGTATCACGTTCTTTGCCAGTTCTCTTGGCTTTCCTCAGGAGACCACAGCTTGTTCTTGCTATACAATCCTGACAATCATAAGAGCAGCTCTCCAGCTCGTGTTTTATTATAGCTTTTTTTTATTTTAGCTCATTTGTATGAGATATTAAACCAAATGAATTCATTTGTTTCCTCTGGATGAAATGCCATAACACTGGTCCATCATGTTAATATTCAATTAATATAGCAGCAGGTAGCCATTGAAATAAACTGATAAAACAGTACAATACATGGCTCTTGAATTTATTCTGGAAAACACATTTTTATATCCTATGAAAGAAAACAGATTTTAGGATAGTCACTTATTATAAGGAACATTATGTTTCTAATATATCTACAGCTAACTCTTTGGTTGTATGAACCATGCATTTATCAATCAACCATCAAAGAGCAAGTTTTTGATGTGTAGATTCGAGTCCAGTATTTATGGGCTACCCCTTGGTTCAAACAAAATAATGTTTTGTCTCGCAGGCTTGGACTTCCCAGATAAATAAAAAGGGGATATATTTTAAAAGCAGAAAACACAAAGTTTTTTCATGAACCATAAATTGACGATAGATTAACATCGAACATGAGACATTCTTAATCTTAACTATATATTTCATTCCAATCTAAGAACATAATTACAAGTTAGCACACCTATTTATTGTATATAAGAAAATTCAGGTTAAGTACTTTTCTGAAAGATACAACTGCTATGCCCCCTCTGATACATATACCTATAACCTTGTTTTCTCAAAAGTTACTCCAATTTGTCAAACATTTAGTAAAAACACACTTTTGAATATCAAACAAACAATTTTACTCCATTGTACGGCAGCTAGAGTGTATGTATTTTTTTGCTGATGCTGTCAGCATTTTAGCCAGCGAAAGTTAATCTTACATGAATACTGCTGAGCCATAAACAGTATACTTTGTCTTTTAACTGAAATTTCTGTCTAAAGACCCAGGGTGAAGGACTTTCATCCATAAGGCTCGATGCCACTTGCTGGTTGCTCTTCATCAGAGGAACAACTGGAGAAGGAACTCAGTGATGAACAAACTGGAGGCACTGCGTGTTTATTGATTTTATTCTTCTTACCTACCTAAAAACCAAAACAGGAAGGCTGTTAAGCAGAATAGGGAATGTGCAGAATGGACCGTTTAGGTCTTCGTTTTTTGTCTATTATGTTAATACTTCTTTGTCAAGGGACCGGATTTGTTCAAGGTATGTATCAAATTTAATGTATGCTAATTTAATCTATGGGTATGAATCACATGATGAAAAACACCTGGATTCAATCAGCATTTGTCCTTCACTTTCACTCACCTTTTCGGCATCATTATGAAATCTAAAGGTTCGTTAAGATTCTTAAATTGGCAATGTTTTTAAGATGGCACAAGACAAAAGTACTTAAAGAATTCCATAGTTTACCCTAGATAGTTCATAGCAATATATATTTGATGAATATGATTTCAACCATCTAAATGTAGTCCTCATTAGACTGAATACATTTTTAAGCTGATATCGGAGGATTTTGGGATCGGGGTGTCTGAAGCAGCACATATCCAATGCATAGATGTAGCTCAAGCTATTTTACACATGTAATGGGTTTACTGAAAAGATATGCTGGTTCATTTGATTCTCCCCATTTATTTAAGAAGTTCATATCCATGCTTATTATTAAAACAATCCCACATCCATTATCTACTTGGTCTTTGCTACAGTATAGCTGTGATCTGTGCAGATGCCTTAAATGTGAAGTAATATGATGCCAAGTCAAATGCATTAAAACAGACAATTGAAGTGACTATATCAGATTCTATTCATGTTTTTTTCACAATATGAACACAACTGGGGCGTACAAGTGAGGTGCACGATCTACAATATCATTTCCTATTCTTTATGCACCGATCGAATAACTTCGAATTAACATGACAATTATATTCTACTAATATAATAATAATAATAATAATAATTAATGGGGGGGGGGTTCTATATTATTGTTTATCTGTGTATTTAAATTCCTAATCTGGGACAATACTTATTAAAACGCATTGATTTTATGTAACGTTCTACCTCAGTTCTCTACCTCAAATCTTTAGATTTTTAAAAGCTTGACTCTAGAATTTTATGTCTGTGAAAATGACAGTCTATGCAGGTATAAACCCAGTTTACTAAATAGTAAGTGGATTCTTAGACTCCTTCCTATTTGAGATACGGTATTATGATTATTTTCAGTGGAATATTACGGATTTAAAATGTCTGCTTGGGGCATTGTCCACATGGTTGGTGTACGAGATGCGCTGCCTTCAAGCTATACAGGGGACACGGAATGATTCTTACTTTTTGCGACTATTCATACAATTATGGTGTTGAGCCTGGGTGACGTCCATGACAAACTACGGGGCATTAGTGGTTCTGACTCTTGCTATCCAGGCCAATGCGAGAGCGGCCAGTTCCAGTGCTCCAATGGCCAGTGCATCAGCCAGAGCTGGCGGTGTGACGGCACCAAGGACTGCATCGATGACTCTGATGAGCTCAACTGCCGTGAGTTTCCCGACAGCGCACACCTGTACAGCCATATTTGGCTTAGTCAGCCCGTGCTCTGATGCAGGAAATGTTCATCTTTAATGCTTTTGCGCTTATTGTGCCCTGCGCCTTTCAGCGCCCCCTACCTGCAGGGCAGGGGAGTTCCAGTGTGTGACTGGAGGCGAGTGCATCTCCAGCCTGTTTGTGTGTGACGGCGAGGAGGACTGTGCCGACGGCTCGGATGAACAGCGGACCTGCGGTACGTACGGGCAAGCCACGTCTCTCCGGAGGCCCTCCCATTATTCTGACCCAGATCACTTTGTCTGTCACAGGACTGTCTCTCCCAGAGACTATAAAATTGCCCAGATTCAGACAGTGATAATAACTGGCCCTTGTGGCCAGATTGTATTCAGTGTGGCCCAAGATGGTTTAATGATGAGAGAGAGTGTACTGCCTCCAGGTGCACTTAGTGGCAAATGGACTCCATTTGGGCCCTGGACGCAATGCTTATTATAAGTTAAGTGGCAAGAGCATTCATCTCTGATAGTGGAGTTCACTATAGGGGATATTGAAAAGGGAACAGCATCAGAATAGGAAATGCAAAATAGTGACATCACTGCTTGACTCTCAGGACCCACCTGGCGGGTAGCATAAGGTGAAAGCCACTGCAGAGTAGCATTTGCACAATGTGACCCTGCATTCACATAGATTTAACATGACTCATTAAAGACCTCAGCATCTAGTCTTGGTGGGCTCTGATTCTGTACCCTTACTGTATGTGTTTTCCAGCTGGTCGTACTTGTAACCCGGACCAGTTCACTTGCCAGGAGGGCCAGTGCATCCCAAAGAAGTACACGTGCGACAGAGTGCAGGACTGTGTGGACAATTCAGACGAGAGAAACTGCAGTAAGCCTCATTCCTCCTTGCTCAGAAAGCTTCAGGAGATCCAGCTTAATCTGGTCTTCACCTTGTTCATTATGATCGATCTAAATGTATTAAATGTTACTGTTCCTCAGTATTTTTCACTCAGCATATGTCACTCAAGGTTTGTCACTCAGTCATTTATTTGTCTTTTGAAATGTGCTGATTTTGTCAGTTGCAGTGAGATTGAGCAAGATTTATGGCGGCTTTTCAGTCTTTTTAAACTGGAAAACAGTCACTTTCATGTACGCCTATTAAAACACAGCAGTTTCAGAAGCAGTGGAAGTGTAATAGGGGCTATTATATTGTAAACCTTGCCATAGCTCCTACTGTTCATAGTGGTATGCTGAAATACTTCACGGTTTCAGAGTAATAATTGTGTGGTATCCACTTCCCCCATGTTACACAGTTCAATTGCTGTCAGCTACAGGGAAATTCTTTCGCGTTACTCAACAGGATCTGAAATAAAATACAATAAACCCCAGGAATAGATGATATAGAGATCAAGCTGCACTTTCCTTGGCCTTTTATTTTATTTTTAGATTAATCCACAACATGGTTCACGAAAGGAACCTCACAGAAACACAGTCATTTGCTGGACAATAATGAAGTGCATGGAAGTAGATATTACAAGGAAGTAAAAGGTCCAGCATGATGTTTTCCAGACTACCCCAGCTGCACTGAAAAGACCTGTGCCAATGGAGCATGCTACAACAACTCCCAGCACTGCAATGGGATCCCGGACTGCAGAGACGGGTCAGATGAGAACAACTGCAGTAAGTGCATAGTTCAGGCCAAACAATCCAGCAGCCACACTTATATTATAACTCTCATCCACAGGCACACACACAAAGAAAACTTCCATTCAAGTAGACTGTGTGTCCTCTAAAGGTTTATTCATCCTCTATCCAAGAGATATACACACTTTGAGGTTTCATAGTGCGCATACAACTTTCGCTAAATAGTTTTGCTATTATAGAGAAGCCAGTGATACCAATAGGTGAGTATTATTTAAATTGACTGTGGCAATGTTAAACCAAAATCTCACACAAGCTAAAATGTAGCATTTCCCATAATCCTATTGGTTTCCTTCAACAGCACAGCACTGCCCCATGCACCAGTACCAGTGCATGAATGGTTACTGCATCCCACTGTCCTTTGTGTGCGACCACTGGGATGACTGTGGAGATAACAGTGATGAGGAGGACTGTGGTGAGTAAAGAGAGGCCGCTCAGAATAATGGTTCAGACACATCAACTTCAGTTCATTGCAGAATTATTTTGTGAGTTATTGCAGCCATATTGATGCATACTTACCAAATTCAAAATTCCAGGAAGCAGGAAATTCAACATGCTGTTCAGTGTGTTTATTATCATTAATATTGTTAATGTAATACATATACAATGAACATTTTAAATAAGGTTTCTGATTAGCTCCTTTGGAAAAAAATATAGACTTTCCATTAGAAATGAAAACTCAGCAGTCTCTTAGTAAAAATGTTTTAATATAAAAAAGGAACTATACTATTTTCTATTTAAGATCTATAAAATATGAACTATACTATTTTCTATAGGTGAGTATCTATGGTGACTAACTGACCTCAATGACGCTGATCATGCTCTCTCTGATCCCCAGCATATCAGAGCTGCAGTGGGAATCAGTTCACCTGCACCAGCGGCCGGTGCATCACTCAGGAATGGGTCTGTGACGGCTTCAATGACTGCGGGGACTACAGCGACGAGAGTGGATGTGGTGAGACTCAGATGCTGAAAGTACACCTGGGCACTGGAAAATATGTGATTCATACATTTAGCAATTTTTTTTCATGCATTCGACATTGATTATGTACAGTATATGAGACATTCAACAACGTGTGAAATATTCATTAAATGTATAAAACATTTTTAAATAATTAACATACAAAAACTGAAAATTAAGAGATGACACATTTGCTAAATGTTTGAATTGTGTTAAAATATCACTAAATAATAAAATGTCCTTGTAACGTTTAGATTTTCATCATAAATTTATCATTTTGGAATAGCTTATACAGTACATTACGCAGACTCGCCATTTCACACTCGATAAATATGAGAACTAATCGCATTTTTTGATTAAATATGGGATGAAATGTGTGAAAAAGGCAGGTCTTTAGCATCCTATTGCTAACAAGATATTAACAGACAGTCCAAGTCTCTCAAAAGTTCTCGGAGTTTCCATATGCCCCACATACCTTGATGCATAAAATCTAAAATGATACAATATCTTCCACAAATAGTTCTCGCATGGAAAGATTCACTTATTCATGCAGTTCCTCGTCTCCTCCAGTTCTTTGAGTCAAAAATCATGTGACACTTGGTAAATGATCTATGCTCACGCTCGTGACTAGTATAAAGTTAAAACATGTCAAAGTCCTGTTTTATCAGAGACACTGTGTAATGATCGGTATTTGGTATATAGATCATTATCGCTTCACAGAAACATGCTGTAATATTATTTAAACTCCCTCTAGGGTATAGAGGACATTTGCTTTCTTCTTTTTGGCAGACGTATCCCTTTCTGGATGTAATTAATTTTGTCCATGTTTACGAAAAGAATAGAATTTTAAATGATTTGCTCAGAACTGTCCCCACGGCACTGTTGGTCTATAACTTAAAATGAGACCATTTTAAAACCCTGCACACTAAATAGTGTCAGATTTAAAGGTATTATCTCAGTAGTATGTGAATGCATATGTGCACTTATGCATTTTCAGATAGCAACTCTCGAGACTGTTACCCTGGAGAGTGGGCATGCCCAGGTGCTCCTCTCTGCGTGCCCATAGGCAAGGTATGTGACGGACACGCTGACTGTCCCAATGGAGCAGACGAGACCAATGCAACTGCCCAGCTGACCTGCAGTGAGTCCATACATTTCCACAGCACGATAATACAAAGTAATGCAGCCATCAGAACCTTTCAGGGTCAGTTACAATAACAGTTCATTTGTAGTGAAATGTGAGGTACATGATTGTATTGTAAGTGCACTGTTATTTGTTATAGTAACACAGTCCATTATTGGTATTTATTTATGCTATTATTTATTTGGTGACTCACAGGAGGCCATCACCCTCCCCACCTCCCTCCCCTCGCCGTCACCAAGTCAGCTGTATCCATCCTTGTCAGATAAACATTGGAATGTTTTATATGTGGTGTTTGTATGCATGAGTGTGTGCGTGTGTATCTAAAATACATTATGTATCTTCAAAGTGACAGACTGCTCTCTTACAAAAAGGCAGTCTCCCGGATGTTGCGTTTTATTACAGATTATAATCTTAGGCCAAGGGATAAGGCTGTACACTTTATTATTTTATTGTTTCACCTCATAAGTGACTCATGACTTGCATTCATTATTATCTTTTTGGTTGTAAATCTTCCTGTTTATCTTTCCCAGTAGGATTTTTACAGTGACCTTTTCTAAAGTTATTTCCCTGCCCCAGTCTTTCCTGTGACCCCTTGAGTAACAACTCGAAATTTACATACCTGAGATGATGTGGTTGTCTGTAAATGTACTCAATCCCCATGAAACCCCTATCTCAGACCTGCAGTACATTGGCTGTCTGGTCCAAGTCAGGTTTTATACGATACAATTACCTGATTGCCTATGAATTTATAGCTTTACCAAAGAGGTCATGGGGGAATTCAGTGGGAGTAGTGCTGTGAAACAGTTGCGACGGGGTCAGCACAAGCTCCTCTTGGTCATTCCTTCAGGTCTGGAGCAGTGCTCTGCACTAAGCTGTGAGTACCACTGTCACGCCACCCCAATGGGCGGGGCCTGTTACTGTCCTGACGGCTTCGTTGTGGCTAATGACAGTCGCACCTGTGTCGGTGAGTCCCTCTTACGTGTGGAAAAGCACTATAAAGTCTGGCATGCAATCACAACCGATCAAAGTTGAAAGCATATTATGGTTCAAAGTGCTTTCAATCAACACATTATGGAATTGACATGATCAGCAGTATGACAATGTACTGGTTGGTGGTGATTGGAAGTGATGCCCTGGATGTGTTTTCCAGACTATAATGACTGCAAAATCTGGGGTATCTGTGACCATTTCTGTGAGGATCGCCCTGGCACACATCGCTGCAGCTGCGCAAATGGGTACTTCCTGGAACAGGGGCACATTTGCCGGGCAAATGTGTCAGGTAGAGTAAATAAAGCAGCCCCTCATACCCCATGGCATAAGTGTTCACGACATCATCACTCACAGTCCTCCATACACTAACCTATAGATCATTTATTTACAGTCTTTAATTGAATTGTTTGACCTGCAATAGTCTGATCCTTAACCTATTTCTCTTCCCCCTGTAAGATGGCCTCCCTCAGCTTATCTTCTCCAATGGCCAGGATGTGATGATGGCGGATGTGCACGGGCGGCTTGTTAGGACCCTGGCCCAATCAGAGAACAAGGGCCGAGCCATGGGCGTGGCATTCCACTGGCACAGACGGCGGGTCTTCTGGACCGACACTGTCAATAAGAAGGTTCGCAGAGATACTGCTGTTGCCTTTGGATTTCATCCACTGGCTTCAGTCACCCTTACAGTACCCAGCCACTTCCTGCACACGATATCCTCATGGTGATCTCGTGTCACTCCAGGTCTACTCAGTGAATTATGATGGGGGGGACCTGAAGGAGGTGCTGTCAGTTGCGGTGAACAGTCCTGAAAACATTGCCGTGGACTGGATCAATTTCAAGCTGTACGTGGTCGAGAGTTCAGTGGACCGAATTGACCTGTGTGACTTCAGCGGGGGGAACCGAGTCACTCTGATTGGAGAGAACCTCTTGGCCCCCCATGGACTGGCACTAGACTCCACAGTTGGGTGAGCCGAGCGACATGTATCATAACCCTAAATGTAGAGTGGTGTTTAAAGTCAAAGCCTCCATAAGTATTTAATCTTTATAATTCTCTCTATAATTTATAATGCATTATATCTCATTGACAAAGATGTGACAGCCATGTTTAACATTTATATCTTTAAACATTAATGTTTTTAAAATATTTTTTTTTTGGAAAAAGTTATTTGTAAATTACAAGGACTTGACTATTTTATCTGTGGAATCTCATTTTCAAATGTGCGTTCAACATATTTGTGATGATATATTTGTGTGATATACTATATGAAAACAGTTTTAAACATCTATCATGTAGTCATGCTGAGCTAATGTTATTATTTCACAAACATTTTTACAGAATTCACATTTTTAAAAGCAATTTAAAATAACATTTTAAATAATGCTATGTTTAAAGGCAATGTTGCATAGACCCTTTAGGTAATCTTGAACTTGAATGGCTTAGTAACCACCCATGGATACTTTTTACTTTCTGATATTTGGTTGGATTTGTCATTCTGTCCTGCTCAACAGCAACAGATGGCACATTTATGTGTGGTTGTGTTACAGTTGAACCCGATACTTTTCCAGACATTAATTTTCATATGGAGACATATGGAGACATTGTGGTTCCAGGTGGACACAAATGGATTTAAAAATCCATATTAGTTTTAATGCTGAATGCTAATTATAAGTATGCATCATTGATAATCTTTTAGGCATTGATCACCTTTTGAGGGAACTCTTATGTTCTGGACCCAGAATGCAATGAATTATTAATGTACTGACATTAGGATTACTATTTGTAAAGTGAATACTTCATATAGTTCATTGTCTGCAGTGAGACCCTGTGCAATGAAGTGAACATTAGATGATGTTCTGCCCTCTGTGCATCTCAGGTACATGTTCTTCACTGACAAGGGCTACAGCAATGAAGAGGTCAAGCTGGAGAGGGCCTTCATGGATGGCAGCAACCGGGTGGACTTGGTCAAGACCAGGCTGGGTGCTCCTTCTGGCATCACCCTGGATATCGTTACCCAGAGAGTGTACTGGGCGGACAGCCATTTTGATGTGGTGGAGACGGTCACCTACATTGGCCTGGAAAGGTAGTGTGGGAGGAAGCATGCCTGTAGATGATTGGAGTCCTAGCCTTTTCAAAGTCTACATTTCACAGGCTGCTGTAGTTTTTTCGTGTGGTTGCCTTAGGCAATCACACTACTATTATCTCACATATTCTTATTATTTATTATTCCTCACATTTTTTGGACCGCTACTCCTCCCACAGTTTTCGCGCCACATACACGTGCAATATGTCAAATCGAGCAGCGCGATTGGGAATGGTGTGCTATTACTTTATGGAAAGGCTCGCTGCACGGTTTTTGAGAAATATGACTTTTTTGGGGCAATTTTTCCCATAGAGAATGAATGGGGACTGTGACATCATTCACATGTGAGTGATGAAGTTACAGCATTGGTCGGCTTTGCACGCGTGATACGTTTTCACCTGGTTTATCTACTGGGTATTCAGAACCCAGAGACGGTGCATATCTCCCTTTTTGTCGTAATTACAGAAAACACACATTCGTGAACCTCAAATCCTGTATACCACAATGTAGATAAGACCTTGACGAAGACGTACATGTATGGATTGTGTTCAAATGAGGTTTCCTGGCGACTTAACCACCAGAAAGGATAGAGCTGAATGTGGAAGTGAACGCGATAAAACGGTATTCCAAATGCAAAATTACAAATGAAAACGCTGTCAGCTAGGTATATCAACAAACATATGGCTTAGGCATACCCAGAAGTCCTCAATAATATTAATATTTCACAAGATATTACGCAAATTTGTTGACAACGTTTCGTCAGGTGCAGCGTCTTTGAATGCTAGTGCTAACAAAGAGTGAATGCATTTAATGCGATGATGAGAAAACTTTCAGTTGACCTAAAACCGATATTCCAAAACCAAAATTAGACGTGTTATACGTGGTTAGAAAGCTTATACTCTCACCTACTGAATGAATGAATTCTCAATAAAGCCAGACTGTACTAAAAAGTGCAACAACGCCGTCAACAACAGCAGCTTCTGGTCCGGTCTTACTCCAGAAAACGATGTCATCTTGTAATACCACACATGTTGCTTTGGGTGTTGTCGAACTTTGTAGTACAATCTGGCTTGATCTACACTTCATCGATCCAATAGGTGACAGAATAAGCTTTCATTATGTATAATATGTCAAATTTTACTTTTGTAATACGGTTTTATATGCCGTCGTATCCGAAAGGTTCGTCTCATTATAGATGCATTACGCATTCTTTCTAGCAGTGACAGCAACGTTTTCTCACCCCGACGCGTTTGCTACAGTACACAACTCCGCTTGTCTGTTGATGTACCCCTCATTACAACAGAAGCTAGTACTACTTGTTACCAGCCGATACTTATTCACAGAAGCTGTATTTAAAATGAATTAAATTTCTAACACATAGGCCTATTTCTCGTCTCATTTTCGGTCTTGAAAATTTGACTCGGCTAACACGTAATCGGCTACTATCCTCTGTCTATGAGTTGGTCTCTAAAGTAACAGATTAAACTCTGAATTACTGCCCAATTAAGTGTTTTTAGTTGTATGTTGCATGGTTACAATGAGCTGAAATTCACTCAAAACCATAAGTCAATCAAATGAATCTCCCTAGCCATGTCTTGCTTTTTAAAATGGTGCGATCACGCAGTGTAGACATAGGGTTTTTCCAAGGTCTTCTGAACATGCCAGCTAGCATTATGATTCGCCGTCACTCGTCACCGCATACGGTGAGTAAAACACTGAGATCTCAAGTTTTGATGAAGGGATAATTTAGCTCTGAATATAGGCTATGTGTCGCAAATCAACTCGTTGCCGTTATGTTATAGCACGTACACAATACTCTGTTTCTGCTTATACTACAGAAACTGTTCACTCTATTCAGCACAAAGTCGACTTTGCGTTGGCGGCAACCACACTTCACAATTTCTGCAGGAATTGTCTAGTTCAGGAATATAATCCCACTACATGTTTCAATATTTTTAGGACTCTGTTTCCAGGTTTTACATATACAGCATCAGCTAATTTCACCATAGTCTAAAGACAAAGCATGCTGTATTTTGTGGCACAGCAACAGTGACAGTGTTGTTGCCAGTAAAATGACAGCGGTTCTCATCTTTCAGGAAAACAGTACTGAATGGAGGTACTCAGGTTCCACACCCGTATGGCCTGTCCGTTTTCGAGAACCACGTCTTCTTCACAGACTGGACTAAGATGGGTGTCGTACAGGCCAACAGGTTCAACGGGAGCAACCCAAAACTCTTGTACCGCACCACAAGCCGCCCCGGTCACATTGTGGTCTCACATGGCGTCCTACAACCTGTTGGTGAGAAAAATCTGCGTGAAAAATGATGATGAATAGGATGTCCAATGTTGAACCCAGAAAGTTTGATTTTGTCATATACCCAATTTATGTATATGTGTCTTCTGTAGTTTTGCTTGCGGCATTGCTTTTACCACTCTGTGTTTCTCCCCCTCCCTTTCTCCTCATAGTGAAGAACCCCTGCGGCCGCCACAACGGGGGCTGCGAGCACATCTGCGTGCTGAGCCACCGCACTGACAATGATGGGCTGGGATTCCGCTGCAAGTGTCGCCTAGGCTACGATCTGCAGCCCGACCGCCACTCCTGTTTCAGTGAGTCACAGCGTACACTTGGGAAGGGACTGGTGTGACAGAGGGCTACAGCTGTCGGCATGCTGTATCTTTAGGGTATCCAGAAAGGAAAGTTACCATTTGTGTGATGGGTTTCAGTTAAAAGAACTAGCAATGGGATCTGTTTTAAAGGTTATGAGCTTCAGAAGTGAAGCTACATGAAGACACTTACATTCTTTTCAGTAGCATTAGTCTATTGCAAGTTTCTTCTGTTCTTTTCTAATATCCTGTCTCTGGTTGGTGACCTGCAGCAAATGCGTGTCATATTTCAATTTTTTGAGGTCTCCTCTTTTCCTTTTTTTCTTGCCATCAGAGTTGACAGACTTCCTGTTGGTGGCAACACAGACAGCGGTACGGGGCATCCCATTGAACCAGTCCATGCAAGAGGACGTGATCCTCCCCCTTAGTGGCCTGGGGGCCACCTTCTCCTCCTCTGCTGTGGAGTATGATGGGAACGAGGAAGCTGTTTTCTACAATGACAGGACCAGGGCACTCATTTACAAGGCGGCTATCAATGGCACGAGTGAGTCTGAGACCCACATTCTGGACTGCATGGGTTTGATTTTCAAGCCACCGGCTCATTTCATAGGTTCAAATGGGTTCAGGGACTTCTTCCATCATATATCAATTGAAGAGAATTGTGGGAAAATAGTAATCCAAGTAAAACTTCTCTTAACTTGCCAATTCCATTAATCTTACTCAAAAAATATACATATACGAAGCAGTTAAAAGTTTTTGAAGAGTAAGCAGCTTCCATATGTATACGTCAGTATGTGTCCATTGTTAAAGATCATTGTTTTATTGTGCAGTGCATATCCACCCCTCCTCCCACCAAAAAAAGAGCCAACAAGGATAGTCTGTAACAATATTCAAAATTCAAAAGCCTGATAGCCAGCAGACTATGCCAATATAAAAATATTATATATATATTTGTGCCCAGAAAGAGAGTTCTTTTAAACTGAAGATTAAAGTGTAAACCTGATATAAATGAGACACCAGAGCTTGCAAGAGGAAACAGGCATGACCCTGTCAGCATGCTAAATCATCCTCTCAGTGGTGAGTTGAGTGTCTGTTGTGGTTGCGAGAGTGTTGTTTAACATTGTTGTACTACAGGTCAGCAGATCCTGACAGGCTACAGAATTGGAACGGTTGAATCCATGGCATACGACTGGACCTCCAAGATTCTGTTCTGGACATCCCCCTCCTACCGGACGATCGTTGCATTCAAGGTGACGGACAAGTCTCGACGGGACATCGTGACGGGCCTGAAAAATCCTCGGGGCATTGCAGTGCACCCCAGTGCTGGGTGAGCCATCGAATGCTGCAGGAAGACATGCTGCTGTCATGCATTTGATATTTAAAAGACAACGTGTCACTTGACCTGGAACCTTATAGTTATATACATAGTTATATATAGCTAACAGTATTGAGTATGAATCCTAGGAAGTTATACTTATCTTATACAACACCTTTGTCAGACCACACTTAGAGTATTGTGTGCAGTTGTGGAAGCATACTAAAATAAAGATATAGAAGCTCTGGAAAAGGTTCAAAGAAGGGCAACCAAATTGGTTTCTGGTATGAAAGATATGTTATGCGGAAGGACTTAAAATGCTTAACCTCTTCAAGCTTAGTTAAATGAGACTTAGGGCATTTTGAGTGAGGCTTTTAAATCCATAAAAGGAATTAACAAAGTGAGCTACAAGAGATTCTTCAGGTTAATTTTAGTTAGTAGAATGAGGGCACATAAATGTAAATTAGCAAAAAGTGAATTCCTCACAGACATTAGGTAGGTAAGTATTCATTCACACAGAGAGTAGTCATTGTGTGGAATAGCTTGCCAGGTCATGTAGCAAAGGGAGTTTTCAAGACCAGGCTTGATATGGTACAAGATACTATCTAGTTTGTAGGTAAACTGATCACTAGGTACACTTTAGTGGTTAAGAAAAATGGTAAGCATTGTGTGGCTGAAAGCCCTGTTCTCATCATTATGCCACGTTATGTTATCTTCTATTTAAGGTAATTCAAAGAGAGGGTTTCCACGGTATGCTATTTGATGTTAGTGTGAAATCATGTGCCCCTGCAGATACCTTTTCTGGTCGGACTGGTATCGCCCTGCTGTGATCATGAGAGCCTTCCCAGATGGCAGCAACGCAATTCCCCTCATCAACACCACTCTGGGTCGGCCCAATGGGCTTGCCGTAGACTACATGTACGGTGAAAGCCCCACGTGTCTGTTTCTGCACCAGACATTCTTATTGCTATTCGATATGTATGTGCCTGCGTGTGTTTTAGTTAGATCTGTTGATTCATCATCAAAGGTAGTGCAGTTTCATTGCATGATGACTGCACGTGTAATTCATTATGAATTGGTTGGTTTAATTAATTGCCATGCTCAGGTTTTCTCTGGTATGGCTCCATCCCCAAGGTTGGACCGGGTCTACTGGGTGGATGCACTCCTGGATAAGATTGAACACGTTGACCTGCACGGTCAGGACAGGCAGACTTTCCCCAACATCGGACAGATCACCGAGCCATTCTCCCTCACCATCCACACAGGTGGGGACATCCACCTCTGGAAATCAGAGGCTCATTTTGATCATGATTGCCTCTCTCTTATCATTGCGCTTGTGCTTCTCTCCCTCAGATCACCTTTTCGTGTCCGACTGGAGGACGAGGGCGGTGTTCCGCCTGCGGAAAAGAGATGGGGGAAACATCGTCCCCATCCGGCAGGGCATCTACGGGATAATGAGCGTAAAGGCCTACACTGCTTCACTTCACAGCAGTGAGTAAACGACAGGAATCACTTCCCTCAGCGCAGTGATGTGCTCAATATTTAGGATCAAATACTAGCTGAAAAAAAACCCCATCTTTTCTGGTAAATGGTAAATGGACTGCATTTATATAGTGCTTTTATCCAAAGCGCTTTACAATTGATGCCTCTCATTCGCCAGAGCAGTTAGGGGTTAGGGGTTAGGTGTCTTGCTCAAGGACACTTCGACACGCCCAGGGCGGGGTTTGAACTGGCAACCCTCCGACTGCCAGACAATCGGTCTTACCTCCTGAGCTATGTCGCCCCATTTTCTATTAAAATTTCCTGAACAAATGTTTCCTATTTCTTCTTTTTCATTAAAGTGTCTTTGTGAGAGTGTCTCTGTTAAAGGTGCTATAGAATAACAATTGAAAACTTCTCTCCTATTCATTTTCATACACAGTTTGCCATGTGTTAAAGGAAACATCCATGTTGGTGTTCTGTATGGCGAATCACTCATAAAGGGAGCTATAAGATAAAGAAAAAATGTTGAGTTTAAATGTTTCTCCTGCACAGATTTTGGCAGCAAATGCAATTCTCCCGTCCCGAATGGCCGCTGCAGTCACTTCTGCTTCCCAACGCCCACGTCCGGTCGCGTGTGTGGCTGTCCCTATGGCATGAAGCTGCAGGAGAACCAGCGCGACTGCGTGAAGGACGACTCGGTGCCACCGCCGGACACCAGCTGCGGGTCCTACTCCTTCCCCTGCGATGAGGGCCGCTGCATCCCCAACTCCTACCGCTGTGACGGCAAACAGGACTGCGTAGACAACACGGACGAAACCAACTGCACCGATTCAGGTGAGCTGATGAGCGTGTGTGTCTGGATCAGTGTGCGCCTGTGTGTGCGTGGGTCTGTGTGTGTGTCTGTAGGTGTGTGTATATTTGTAGGCCTGTGTGTCCGCGTCTGTAAATGTGCATGTGTGTTGTAGGTTTGTGCCTGTGTCAGTGTGCATAAATGTCTTCATTCGTCTTTATTAAAAACCACAGCTGTGTCATCCCATTCTCAGCACTAAGGACCACAGGGGCAGGTCTTACACACAATAAAACCACAGATGCCATTTTTTTCATACAGTGATGCTTATACAATGCTCAGATCTATATATAGGAGTTAGTCTTGTAACGTAAAGGTCACAGGTTCGATTCCCAGGTAGGACACTGCCATTGTGTCCTTGAGCAAGGTACTTAACCTGCATTATATATTATTTCTATATAAATGCTATATAAAAAGCTGTGTAAATCGCTCTGGATTAGAGCGTCTGCTAAATGCATGTAATGTAATGTAATATATTGAACACAAAAACACAGGGTGAAATACGTTACCATTACACCTACTCCTTGTCCTCTCGACAGGGATGACCTGCTCCCCTCGCGCATTCACCTGCGGGAACAAGCGCTGCATCCCCTCCGCATGGCGCTGTGATGGCCAGGACGACTGCGGAGATGGGACGGACGAGGACAACTGCCCCACCCGGCGACCGACCACCTGCGGCTCATCGCACTTCGCCTGTGCCAACGGCAACTGTGTCCCCAGCAGCTGGGTGTGTGACGCGGACAACGACTGTGGGGACGGCTCAGATGAGAGGAACTGCAGTGAGTATAGAGACGCCAGGACAGGGAGGAGCCAATCCATCTGAATCCTTGAGAGCGGGAGAATTCTCTGCATTTTATTGTAATTGTACGAGGAATAATATTTATAGTCCATTAATTATTTATTAAAATGTATGCAGAAATTAAGACAATTAAGGAGGTTTCGTGGACATGGATTTCTTATTTTTATAATATCTCCATCAACCAATTCTGTGCAATTCAGCCTAGGATATGTAGTATGTATTATTTAATATAGCAGTCATATGATTCCTGATGTTTAATATTCAACATAATCTAACAGTTTAAGTGTGCACAGTTTCTGTGGTGCTATACTGTATCAGCCTTTCATATATATGAGTGGAAGTATAGTGTAAGGTAACTGAAAGGGTGTAGGTTTGAGCCATGGATAAAAATTGTTGTGCTGTTGTACCCTTGTGTGAGGTGCTTACACTGTTTTTAGCAAATACCCAGTTGAATTAATGGAATATACACTACATGGCCCAAAGTAAGTGGACACCCCTTCTAATTAGTGAGTTTGGCTACTTCAGCCACACCCATTGCTAACAGGTGCATACAAACAAGCATGCAGCCATGCAATCTCCATGGACAAACGAATGCCAGGAGAACATTACCTGCCCTATTACATAGTGCCAACTGTAAAGTTTGGTGGAGGAGGAATAACGGACTGGGGCTGTTTTTCATTATTTGGTCTAGACCCTGTTTTTCTGGTGAAGGGAAATCTTAATACTACAGCATACAATGACATTCTAGCTCTCGCCAAACCTTCCCATCTTTCTCATATTTATCAATACTTAGAGCCAGCAAAAATCCAAAATGCTGAAAGAAAATGTCTTTATCTTTCCGTTTCTCTTATCAGACTCGTCCATCACCACTTGCATCCCAGGATTCTTCCTGTGTCCAGATCACCGTTGCATCCACAACTCCTTTGTCTGTGATGGAGACCAGGACTGCTTAGACGGATCCGATGAAAAGGACTGTGGTGAGAGATTCTTTGTTCTTTCTTCACAGGTCAAAAGACTGACTGCACCCTCTCTCTCAAAACATACATCAGGCTATGTAAGCTGTTGGTGCTGCATTTGCCCTATTGTAGGAAGTGTCTCAGTGTCTGTTTTATTTTATTTCTCCTCACTGTAGGACTGTCTGTGCTCAGGCTGTTTCATGCTTCTTATTTTCTCAGAGTTTTCCTGTAGCTCAAACGAGTTTCCCTGTGCCAGTGGAGACCAGTGTGTTAGCCAGATATACCGGTGCGACGGTGTCTATGACTGCAGAGACCACTCCGATGAGAGAGGGTGCCGTAAGTAAATACCGTGTGGCCGGGTGGTTATTAGGGGGGCCAATGGGATACTAATGTCTGCCCTAAAACCCCTAACCCTACCCAACCTAACCCTAACCCTAACCCTACCCTCCTAAAACCCCTACCTACCCTACCCACCTAACCCCCTAAGCCCCACCTAAGCCCCTAAGCCCCTAGCCCCTAACACCCTAACCCCTATACCCCCCCTACCCTCCCCTAGCCTACCCTAGCCCCTAGCCTCCCTACCTACCCTCTACCCACCCTAGCCCTCTACCCCCTACCTCCTAACCCTACCACTACTAACCCTAACCCTAACCCTGGTATCTACATGCATCAGCATAAAGCCAAGTAAGCCAAAAAATTTGTACATCACATTGTTTAATATTTGTCAATTAAATAATTTTTGCATCCCATACAAAGCACTGATTGAGCTTTTAATATGAAACATTACTGCTGGATGCAAGATCAGTCCTCCTGAGTACTGAGAATGACATCATCCACGCAGTTGTACTGCACTACTATTCACCGTACAGCGCATGTTCACAAATTCTATGTGTGTGCAAAACTGAGAATGTCCCTCAATCCGTTTGAGACGCTGACACCCGCGTGGTCTTGCAGCCACACGTGGCCCAGGTCTGTGTCACGACGACGAGTTCCAGTGCCAGGTGGACGGGTTCTGCCTGCCGGGCGCGTGGGAGTGCGACGGGCACGCGGACTGCCAGGACGGCTCAGACGAGCACAACGGCTGCCCGCCAATCACCTGTCGCCCCAGCTACTTCCAGTGCGACAACAAGAGGTGCGTACACGAGTCCTGGGTGTGCGATGGAGAGAACGACTGCCAGGACATGAGCGACGAGAGAGGCTGTCCCACGCCTCCCTTCAGCTGCCCCGCCGGCCAGTGGCTCTGCCCCACCGACCAGGTGTGCATCGGGCTGGATCGAGTGTGTGACGGGGAGCGGGACTGTCCGGACGGGGCCGACGAGTCGCCCCTCTGCAGTGAGTATGACCTCCGGGCTTTTTCTCGTGTTCAGAAATGCAATACGTGACGAGACGTGCGCTGACTCTCGAGCCGTGCACAAGACCCCCGACGTGAGCGGGGTTACATCCCCTGACACAGCATCCTCTGGGCTGTGGTCCCTTCTGTTCATCTGTACCCTCGGTGAATCAATTTCTACCTTTTTGAATAAAGAAAAATATATGTAAGGAGGACTGTTTGCTTTCCTTTTGAAAAAAAAGAAGGAAAAAAGCCATGCTATTTGATGTAAGCCAATAGCTGCTGCAGAACCTTTGAGCCCTCAGTCAACATTGAAAATACTGTTTTCCTGCTTGTCTATCCTCAGAAATGCTCCCTTTTGAATCAAGGGCACAGAATCTAATCAGCTCAAAGCTCCTGCTTCCACAGCTCGTTGCCTTGCTTTTAATAAGGCGAAGGGGGATGTTTGGGGAGATTTGTTCCACACGGTCTTTCTTTCTGCAGGCGAGGACGACTGCGCCGTGAACAACGGGGGCTGCAGCGGGGGCTGCGTTCAGGGGCCGTTTGGGGCCCAGTGCACCTGCGAGCCAGGCTTCCAGCTTCTCAACGACTCCAAGACCTGCGACGACATCGACGAGTGCCTGATACCGGGCATGTGCAGCCAGACGTGCTTCAATGAGCGCGGCTCCTTCCGCTGCTACTGCGAGGACGGCTACGAGCTCGAGCCCAACGGCCGTGTCTGCAAGGCCTCCGGTACTCATTCACCTATTCGTTTGAGACAAACACAATAGCAAGTTGATGCAATAACACGTACATACAATAACACGCTAAGTACAGCCAAGGTAAGGAGCTTCCAGCACAACAAATTTGATGACAAATTTATGAGTTTTATCATAGAAAATTGTTTTGCATTTTGCTGTTTATCTAACTCAAGAAAATAGTCCTAAATATCTTGATACTACTCAAGTACCAATAGTGGTGGAAAAATAAGCATGTTCCCCGATTAGTTTTTGGTCATCTCTCACAAAAAATTAGGTGTACGGTAAGCCAGCCTGCGATGTCTGCAGTGACAGAGGTGGCCACACTACATGAGAATAATGTGGTTGCAGGCCCCCAGGATGCCATACTTCTGATCACCAAGCGCAGTCAGATCATCTCCAACAACATCAGGCAGAGGCCCACCGTCATCAGACCTGTGGTCAGCGGCTCCAACATTGTCACCGTGGACTTCGACAGGGTGACCAATCGCATCTACTGGGCTGACGCAGGCCAAGAGAAGATCTGGAGTGCCTGGCAGAATGGCACAGATAGACGAGAGGTGTGGTGCATTCTGATATACAGGCTGCAATCTGAAACCTATAAGGCCTTGTGTATGACTATTCTGAATAAAAGAACATGAGACAATTAAGTGTCCTTTCAAGATTTTCAAGACTAATATATAAGGTATATAAGGTATGTCAGGCCAAGAAATCCTGAACATTCGGAATAAGAGTCTGCTAAGTGAACGCAACGTAACATTTCAAATATTTTCATTTGGTCTTAAAATTTGCAATGTGAAAGCAGAAGTTCACACCAAAACGACACAGAGTTGACTGTGTCTTGTAAAAAAACAGATTTGTGTTGCAATTGCATGTAGTTGTCATAAGTGATGAGTGCGCCCTCCCTGTGTTTATGTTCAGGTGTTCTCCACTGGACTGACAGTACCCGAGACCCTGGCTGTGGACTGGGTGGGCCGGAACCTCTACTGGACTGACTCTGTGATGGAGAACATTGAGGTGGCCACTCTGGATGGCCGGTTCCGGAAGATACTCCTGACCAAGAACATCACCAGCCCTCGTGGGCTTGCTCTGGACCCACGTGACTTGTAAGCCTGCGTCATGTTCTAAAAGAATAAAAATATGCTTTTTGCACATTTGCATTCAGTAGCATTACCACAAGCATTTTCCATGGTTTAAATAGTTCTCAGTTAGTTAAAATACAAATTGTAGATGTTCAAATACAAATTGTAGATGTGCAGGTATTTGCTCAAGTGTTGATTTTATCTCCATGCATCTGTTTGACAAAATCTTTGAACTTAGATGAAATAAGTATTGGAAAAATGTGAAATTAATGGGTTCTTTTATTTATCATGTGGTAGCACCAATTTGATGTTCTGGACGGACTGGGGTCAGAATCCAAGAATTGAGAAGGCCAGCATGGATGGCACATTCCGGCGTGCCATAGTGACAAAAAAGCTGTACTGGCCCAACGGGCTGACCATCGACTATCCCACCCGCCGGCTCTACTTTGCAGATGCCTATCTGGACTACATTGACTATTGTGACTACGATGGCAACAATCGATTCCAGGTCTTTGCCAGTGATCTGGTGAGTCTGTGGACAACGTGTAATTCAGCATATTCCAGACTCAAGAGATTGCTATCAAGAGAATTTGATTTTAACCTTTGACCCCATGGTGGCTTTCTGTGCAGTTGCTGCAGCACCCTCATGGCATGACCATCTTTGAGGACTATGTGTACTGGACAGAGCGGTACTCCAGTCGAGTCATCCGGGCTAACAAATTGCATGGAGGCAATGTGACCACCCTCCTGACTGATATCTACCAGCCCATGGGCATTGTGATGAGTCACCCAGTCAAACAACCTCCTTGTAAGGACTACAGTAAATGCATTATGACACACATGTAGCAGGAGTGTACAAAGCTGTATGCATTTTATAAGTACCATAAGCAACCTCTGTTATTGGTTTAAAACATACTGGATACTGGCTCTCTTAGAAGGCTTGGAAACTAGTGAGTCATGAAGTGAATTTTGCTTTTCATTAACTCGTTAGCCTCTCAAAGAACAAATAATGTGGTTTTCATTCAACCAGCGGTGAACCCTTGCCTGAACAGCCCATGCAGTCAACTGTGCCTGCTGTCTGGAAGGAGGCCAGTGTACTTCTCCTGTGCCTGTCAATCAGGCTGGCATCTGAACAGCGACAGATCCACGTGCACCAAAGGTTGGACCTGGCATAAATGCCTTTGTCGATTCAGATATCACCCGCCTGTCTGATTGAAGACGTTAACCGCGGCTGTTTATTTACTTCAGATGATAGCCCCTTCCTGATGGTTGTCAGGGGCACGACGATCTTGGGCATCCCGCTTGACCCCAATGACACCTCCACCAATGCAATGACCCCGGTGTCGGACATCAGCCAGGGCCACGACATTGATTTTGATGACCGGGAGCAGTTTGTCTACTGGGTCCAGGGCTCTGTGAGTGACAGACAGATTTAGAGTGCAGACTGCAGAAGATGCCTTTAGTACAGTTCCAATTCACTTTGTAGAAATGACACTGAGCATAGAACTCTGGAATTCTTATTTCTAACCTTGAACGGGACCAAATAAATAATTATATTGCAGTCAGAAACTCCTTTGGCATTCCAAAGTACTGTATTATGTTATCAGTACAATTGTACATTTTTCATAATAGGTAACTTTGGTCGATGGCTGTTACTTACTGTAAATATAAGAATATGAAACAAATCCCAAAATTAATGATAAATGCTGTCATATTTGACCCAAAAATGGATCCCTCCAGACAGACAGTATTGCCAATATACTGCAGAAGGAATGTTTAATCACCGATGTGTGATTGCTGCTGATGTTTTCTTCTCAACTTCTCAACAGGGGTCTATTTTCAGAGTGAAGACTGATGGAAGCAATCGAACTCAGTTTGCTCCAACAGCTATTATTGGCTCACCCTATGGGTTGGCCTTTGATTGGATAACCAGAATAATGTATTACACAAATCCCACCAATCAGGCCATTGAGGTAAAAATGACGCTTCTTTGTGCAAAGTGATGGTATTGATTATACCGCAGCATTTAGTGAAAATAAATCTTAATTATATGCTCAAATGACAGTAGTTGTTATTGCTGTAGAACAGTATTTTCCCCAGTCATTGTACTGTACATAAATTAATAGATAACATCTTGTATAGGTCATCCGAGTAGATGGGAGTCAGCATTACAGGAAGACCCTCATCACAAACAATGGGAAACCGGAAGGGGTAGGGGAGCCCATTGGAATAGCTCTTGATCCAGCCAGAGGGTAAAAAAATGCACTCCAACTCTTTATTCATGCACTTGGACTAGATACAGCTTTCTGTTAATGTGCAAGGGTTCTTGACAATGATGATGGTGCCAACCATTTATATTACAGAAAGTTGTTCTGGACAGACAGGGGAACAGATGCTGGGGTCCCACCCAAGGTGGCCAGTGCAGACATGGATGGGAGTAATTTGAAGGTCCTGTACACCGGCAACCTCGGCCGCGTTGAGTACATCACAGCTGACATTGCTGAGAGCAAGCTGTACTGGAGTGTCACCAGCTCCGGAGTGGTAGGTTTTCACCACACCAGGTGAATAGGAAACCATTGTCAAAAGCAGAGTACAGCATAGCCTAAAGCATAGAGTAATGTTTAGCTGACCCCTCTGACAGCCACAATCCAGGTATGTTTTCCTGGAAAACCACAGATGAATAATTGTATAACTAGTAAATGTAAAACCAGTGGTAAATGAAATAAAATTGACAATTCATTTTAAACTGCAGGTAAATATAAATATATAAATATAAAAAAACATATGTGTTTAAATATAGAAATGCTAGATACACCATTACAGTTAGCATTTTATTGTTGATAAAATTCAGTAATACATGTTGTAAATCTGAATTATAGTGTAATGTGTGGAGGAGGTTGCAAGAAAACATTTTTTTCTGACAGATTGAGTGCGGGACAATGGATGGGGTCAGCCGCATGACCATTGTGAGTGGCCTGTCGCACCCCTGGGGAATCACCGTTCACCAGAACTACCTCTACTACACCGACCAGGACTACGAGGTCATTGAAAGGGTAGACAAAGCAAACGGGGCCAACATGGTGGTGATGAGGAGCGGTTTGACCGGGGTCGGGGCCCTCAAGGTCCACGCCCGAGACAGTGAGTGTAGCCCCTGGCACTCCCAACTGCCCATGCAGTCACTCCGTTGCTCGCACTGATAAAACTACAGTGCAGGAGGATGTAAAGTACACCATGAATCAGTCACTACCTACCCATTCGTTAATTTATTCAACCTTAGCCCCAATTCCATACAACTGCAGAGAGTAATATAACAATTTTTACCTCATGAACAAACTCTCATAATGGCAATTAATATCCATTTTTGTTGCTGTTTAAGTAGGATATAATGTGAGGGTTTTGATTGTAAAGCATGCTTGTTTTGAAGAAAGCAGACCCTAGGGTTTTGGTGGCCCTAAACAAGAATGCTCTTGTGGCCCCAAAGTGCTCCAACATAAATCATACCGACCCCATAACAGCTGAATTGCATGGCCCTGGGATGATTGTGGCCCTAAACGATTGCATAGAGTGTTTATACCAGTGGCCGGCTCTGGTTTTGAAGGTCAGGGGTAGACAGAGGGTGTTCTGTTCTATCTCTACGCAGACTCTGCAGGGACCACCAATGCCTGCAGCACCAACAATGGGGGCTGCCCCCACCTGTGCCTGCCCAAGCCTGGCGGACAGAAAGCGTGCGCGTGCACCACAGGCTTTGTGCCATCTGACGATGGGTCCCGCTGCGAGCAATATGACTCCTTCGCCGTGGTGTCCACTTCCCAGCTCATCCGTGGGTTTCACATCAACAGCTCCGATCACTCCGATGCCATGGTGCCGGTGGGTGGCTGTAAGTATCACAAGATATATATATATATAGCTATTATAAAACGGTAGTTCGGGCCCTGGATGCTGATTGGTCAATACAGCATTCCGGCTGTGCAATACTTCATGGTATAGTAACAGCTATGTCAAAACATACCTGTTCACCTTGCTGTGTATAATATCACTGCGGACCTTAAACTGTCAACTCTTTCGACAGTAGCCAAAGTTATTTTCCCAACAACGTTCAACGTTACGGTAAGCTACAATTGAGAAAACTCACTATAAAAAAAGGTGCAACAAACCAGGACAATATGGACAATAAAATGGACAGTTTTAACATTACGTTTAATAAGAAAGCACAATTACTGAAGTTAATGTGTGAGTAACTTGCCACACAGGTGACGTAACCGGTGTGGCACAGGCTTTATCTGAAGTGACGCACAATAACTGCATACTAAAGAACGTTCGAACAGCTACAGAACACAGGTCAGATAAGGTAGCTAATAGTACATAAAGTACCAGTTATCCGTAGCCATGAACATATACGTATTTCTGCTGTATTTCAGAAAATAAAGAGGCTCATTTTTTTAATGAGTGAAAAAGTCATTCTATGGCCAGTGGCCTGCTAATGCTACTTATTCCACACAAGATTTTGTCTTTACATCCCAATTGTAATTAAATGTCCAGAATAGCTAAAAACCGAACAAGGAAACACAAAATAGCTGCACTACAGAGTACCATACGATGTTCTCACACACACGGTCTAATTACTGTTGCCGTCTCTGACCACCTCACCTCTTCATGCTTCACAGTTTGCTTGTAGCGCTCAAGGGTGTGTCATCAATGGAGGTGTGGGTGGGGTTGAGGACGGAGGAGACAAACACAGAGTCTAGAAGGGCTGCAAAAAACCTGCATAGTATACCGTTAATATTTCCACTGTGTTGTTGTGTTGCTTGGCAACCATTCAGTAATTTGCCGTAGAGCTATATTGCTTGGAGGAAGAATGTTATTGTATTTTTTATTAATAAATGATGGCATGTATTGAACATTCCTGTCTTTATTTGGCTTCACGTCGTGCCTAACAACACCCTTTAGCTGTGACTATATTCATGATATTGCATGGCCTTGTTGCTTATAAAAAGGCTAATAATCAACTAAAATGTGTCGCTATCAAAATTAAACAAACAAGGCATGTCTTTGCACTACTACTAAAGATTACAATATGGAAAAATCCACTGCACCTTGGAATAAAATCAAATAGCTTGTCAAAGTGACCGAAGCTTGTGGGTCGCTAAAACAGGTGGCGCATTGTTAAGAAGGCATACTGCAAACAAGGCTTCGGTAATGCAAATACTAGTCCTGATCAATGTATAAAGGATTCATTGTCTTAATGTTCATGTATTTTGTGCCAAACAACATCCATTTCAGAATCTTTAAGGTTATGCTATGCGTAGGACTTCATAAGAATGAGATTTTGACTGCCTGTATTCAACCTCAGTAGAGGATGTTTTCACTTAAAAATATTATTTTGCCAGTACTTTTGACTTCCTGGTCCTGATCCTGGAGAGACCATTTGTGTACACTGTTTTTCACCCCGACCACTGATAAAGAATTTGTTTGATTTAGTTGTTAATACAGATTTTACATTTATCAATGATTAACTGCTACTGTTTAACTAAGGCATGGAGTTATGTTTACATTAACAGCCGTGAAAGCATTTCTTCTGCATATTTCGTATCAAATCTACCCCTTAAAGTAATGCTGAGCCTCAGTATGCCAGAAGATTTTGTTGTTTTACCTCTAAAGTTATTTAAAAACAAATTAATCATGAGATGAACAAATCAATAAGAGGTTGAAGATACAGTATATCTTTGTGGTCTTGTTTTTACACAACAACATACTTAAAGTAATTATGTCAGTCAACAGGATATCCAGGTCAACATGTAAACAACTGGAGCTGTAATTTTCCTGCGAAAATCAGGAATACTCGACATACGAGCAACGACATACAACACCATAACCATAACTGTGCTTCACTGTCTGCAGCTTATTACTCCAAGATTGACAAACTGGATCTGCACATTCCATCTGGCTTCCTGTACTGGAGTGATAACAGCTCCTACAGCTACTACAGAGGGATTTCCAGGGCCAAGACCGACGGCTCACGCTATTCACGCGTCGTCTCCTCCGGCGTGGGGACGGGCGGGATACAAGGCTTTGCCGTCGACTGGGTTGCAGGTTAGCTCTGCGCTTATCTTGCTTTGTGCTTTATGTGTTTAATAAACGGGGTCCTTATGAGAAGGCAACAGGGTGTCCCGGTTTAATCATCTCCACTGCTTCAGGGTGCCATTTTGAAGAGAGCAATAAAAGACATGGCTGAACAGGCTTGGTTTTTAAATTCATCACGCAATGGGTTGTAATCACCTTGAAGGAGGAATTCTGTTTAGAGTCTTTAGGAATAAAGAAGTATTTTTTTCATTTCCAAATCAGCCAGCACCACATTTTTCTTCCTCTGACAGTCATTTTAAGGTTTGACAAGGCCTTGTCACATCAACAATATTAAAATTGACCATCATATCTCAGCTCTCCTAAGAACTCACTGCCTCCACATGCTGAAACTGCATGGGCTGACAGGTGTGTTTAACTAGACAAAGCTACTGTTTCTCTGTCCACGTGACATCCGCAGCTTAAGCACTGGTCTTTGGTACAGTGATGCCTCCCACAGCTCACAATAAAATCCAGTGAAAAATCCAATATGTGGCCAGTAGTCCTGTAGAATGAAGACCATAGTTATTGTCCCTAGCATCGGCTAAGGTTTTATATTCAGTAAGGTTTCCCTTGCCTCATGGGATTAGATTGTGACTAATGGCTGTTCATAGATAGCTGATCGTGCTGATTTGCCCAATAAAAAGCTGTGACAGCTGGCGGCACACATTGCAAGGGACATTGCTGGTATTTGATTAATGTGATTGGGATGAATAAACTACTCTGTTTTAACCTGTGACAGGAAATCTGTACTTCACAAATGCCTTTGAAACCCAGACCTACTTGGAGGTCCTGCGCCTCAACACCAGCCTGAGGCTGGTCCTGCTGAAGAGCAGCACAGACCGGCCCCGGGACCTGGCCGTGAGCCCCAAGCTGCGCTACCTGTTCTGGACCGACGGCGGCCAGACACCCAAGATCGAACGTGCCCAGCTGGACGGCCGCAACCGCACGGTGCTGGCCTCCGAGACCCTGGCCTCGCCGCGCGGGCTGACGGTAGACTACACCAACAACTTCCTGTACTGGTCAGACGACGTCCTGGACATGATCTCTTGCATGGCGGCGGACGGCAGCCAGCGGCAGATCGTGCGCTACGGAAGCCGATACCCGGCACCTTATGGGGTCGCCATCTTCGGGAACTATATGGTGTGGGTGGACCGTAGACTGCAAAAAGTCTTCCAGGCCAGCAAGCTACCAGGAAACACGGACGCGGCAGAGGTCATCCGGGACAACTTGGAGGAATTGGCGGACGTGGCCGTGTTTGACGCCCACGTCCAGCCGGTGTCCGCCAACCAGGTGGGCTTCAACCCCTGCCAGGAAGACAACGGGCGCTGCCAGCAGCTGTGCTTCGCCCTGCCGGAGAAGCAGGAGCCCAAGTGCAGCTGCGCCCACGGCTCGTTGCTCAGCAACGGCGTGTCCTGCGGGTTTGGCCTGGACGAGTACCTCATCTTCACCACTGACTACGCCATGAACAGCGCCCGCCTGGACCCTGATGACCACAGCGTGCCCTTCCCAGCCGTCTCGCTCAGCTCCACCGTGATGGCCCTGGACTTTGACTTCCAGGACAAGAGGGTGTACTTCGCCCGCTCTTCTAGTGTGGGCAGGAGCAGCATTGGCTACATCAGCACCACCTCTGCCTCCAGCCCACCTGTCATCATCGCCTCCAGTGAGACAGTGCTCCCTTACCCATTGCACGCATTTCACCTGATTAAAATGCTTTTAAACATGGACCCCCTTGTAATACTTGGAACCCTTGCCTCTCTCTTCCAGATCTGGCTGACCCAGAAGGGCTGGCGTACGACTGGATCCACAAGCGCATATACTTCACCGACTACTACAACAGGAGTGTCCAGTCCATGGGGCATGACGGACAGAACCACTCCTGCGTCATCCGTGCAAACCGCCCACGGGCTATCATTGTGGACCCCTGTTACGGGTAATAATGGGAAATTTCCCAAACCCAGCGAGCTGTGAGCTGTGACTTGTAACATTGGCTATGCCTGTAGAATCACTGGAAGAAGGCTGTATCTGTAGGCCCACTAGACTTGTATGTTATTCTCTCTGTAGGTACATGTACTGGACAGACTGGGGCCTTCCTGCCAAGATTGAGCGGGCCACACTGGGAGGAAACTTCCGCACTACAATCATCGACCACGAGCTGGTGGAGCCCAATGGCCTCTCCCTGGACTACGAAGACCGACTGCTCTATTGGACTGATGCTTACCTGTAAGTGCCAGGTAGAAGAGCTCTGATTTACAGGGCTTCAGTAAATGCTATTGAATGTATGACCAGTAGGCCACTGTTTAGCATGAGGTGACACCTACAGTACCTTGATGGCTGATGTTCCTGTCCGGCAGGGACAAGATTGAGCGCTCCTCTCTGACGGGTCAGAACCGACAGGTGATCATCAGCGGGACACAGCACCCGTACGCCTTGACCGTGTATCAGCAGCACGTGTTCTGGACTGACTGGGACACGCGCAGCGTCTTCCGGGCCAGCAAGGACGACGGCTCGGACGTGACGGTGCTCGTACAGGAGCTGCTGTACAAGCCCAATGACATCCACGTGTTCACAGCCGCCAAGCAGGAGCTCTGCTCCAGCCCCTGCCAGCAGTTTAATGGCGGCTGTAGCCACACATGCGTGCCTGGTGAGCCAATCACTTTCCCTATCAGTCTCCACCCCTGCTTACCTCAATCTCAGTCTAGAGCCTGCATGGCAAACCGAGAAATCTTACTGGCCCGGTAATTCTGCCAATGTTTTAGAATTAGATCAAAATCACTGTTATCGGTTCACCTCCCCTCCACCCTTGGTGCACAGTCCTACAGTGTTTTGCTTGAGATCTAGAAGCTCTTTGGTGGAAAGATAGAGGCCAGCCAAGGCTATACTTGTTGCTAGTTTACCATACTATAATCTTGTGATGCACATACAGGTATACATGCAACACATAGATTACCACATCAATGATACAGGCTAATACTACATGCTACTTGAAGTTCTGGTGCTGAATATATCTAATTACTAAATACGGTTGGACATTAACTGATTAGGGCTATTGTTTCTTGTGAAATAATTGTGAACATAATTTGTAAGTGCAGTTTGAAGTAAAAAAAAAAATGTATTTAGGGTTACAGATAACACAAACAAATGGAAATGGCATAATTCACTTGCCAAGGCTGGTATGAGTGATGTATGATTAATATGTGTTCATATACTTTTTATGCTTATGCCAGTCAAAACACTTCCTCTGGGCTTGGTTTTCCATAGGTCCAAGAGCCATTTTATGGTCGCTACCCACACACATGGGGACCTGCCCCATCACTGTCCCTCTCTCCTCATTCCACAGGTCCCTCCGGCCCTGAGTGTCAGTGCCCTGTGGGTAAATATTACCTGGCCAACAATGGCAAAGACTGCATCCCGGACACGGGGCACCGCTGTGGGACGGGGGAGTTCACCTGCCTCAATGGAAACTGCATCGCCCAGCGGTGGAAGTGCGATGGCTTCAAGGACTGCTCGGACAACTCAGACGAGCTGGAGAGGGTGTGCGGTGAGGCCCTGGCGCTGCTAAATAGCCACTCAGCTCAATGCACTGGACACAATGCAGCAGAGCGCTCTGCAGTGCCGATGAAGCTTTACGCGGAGGCTACTTGGCTATTACTGGTTTGGTGTTTTCATTTTCTTAAAACATTTAATCATTTACAAATAAAAACATACTTTCAAATACTTTTATACTACGATGTTAGTATAAAATATGCATTTGACACAGGTTTATTTCAATGACAGCACATTTTTTATATTTACTCAGAGGATAATTCCGTCCACTGCAACTTATACAACCAGCAAAGCTATAACAAAAAACCAAGTGTGGCTGCAACAGGAGGAAACACTTGACCTGGCAGAGGAATATTTATTCATTCCCTATGTCCTGCAGCTTTTCACACCTGCTCACCCACACACTTCACCTGTGACAATGGCCGCTGCGTGCCCCTGTCCTACCTGTGCGACTACACCAATGACTGCGGGGACAACAGTGACGAGCACGACTGCCCCTTCCCCACCTGCAACCCAGCCACGGAGTTCACCTGCAACAGTGGCCGCTGCATCAGCGCGGACTTTGTGTGCAATGGACGGAACGACTGCCAGGACAACGGGACCTCTGACGAGATAAACTGCCGTGAGTCACAAGGAGGGCGACACGTCTGTACATGTTTATCACCGTCGGTACTCCACTCTGTCTTTATAGAAGTTACGCTAACAAGAGCGAAAATATCCTCAAATGGGTTTTAAGCAGTTGTTATGCGTTATTTATTGATCAACAGGTCATATAAAGTAAATTAATAATGTCATGCACACCCTGATGTTTTTTGTTTAATATGCATAACATTATCAATTTACTTTTATGACCTGTTGATCTATAAATAATGCACAACTGCTTAAAACCCATTTTAAGGACAGTTTCACTCTTGTTAGCTTAACTTCGGTAAAGACAGAGTAGTACCATACGGACGTCTGCGTGTTTGTGACTTAAAGCCCCTCCCTCCTCCAGCGGACCGGACCTGTGCCCCAGGCCTAATCAAGTGCGACACCACCAACATATGCGTCTCGCGCCTGAGCCTCTGTGACGGCTACAACGACTGCGGGGACAACAGTGACGAAAACCCGCTGTTCTGCGGTGAGTGATGTTGGGGGGGAGAGGGCAGGGCGTTGGGCAGTGCCCCCGGGGCTGGGGTCCGAGGGTGCGGGGGGCTCTGGTGACTCTGCTGTGTCTGGCCTTTCAGAGGGTAGGACGTGCGCGGCGGACGAGTTCCAGTGCGACGCGGGGAAGTGCATCCCGAAATCCTGGGTGTGCGACTTCATGAACGACTGCATGGATGGCTCCGACGAACCACCCTCCTGCCGTGAGAACAACTCTGATACTTTAATAAACATGCAAAATTATGGATTAACATGCCAAATTATAGATGCAGTACATGCTAAATTATATGCATGCCATATTGTAGGGCTGTTGTCATTATATCTAGAATTATTTTTTTAAATCAGGGTGGTATGATGGTGCAGTGGATAGGACTGTTGCCTCTCAAGAAGGCCTTAGGTTAGAATCCCAGCCGGGGCCTGTCTGTGTGGAGTTTGTATGTTCTCCCTGTGTCTGTGTGGATTTCTTCTGGGTACTCTGGTTTCCTCCCACAGTGCAAAGACATTCAGGTTATGGTAACTTGAGAAATGAAATTGCCAGTAGGTATGAATGTGTGAGTGAATGGTGTCCTGCGACAGATTGGCTACCTGTCCAAGGTGTGTTCCTGCCTCTTGCCCAACATAGGCTCCAGCACCCCTGCGACCACGATCAGGAATTAGCGGGTTAGATAATGCATGGATGGATATTTTTTAAATCCGAAGTATCTGTAAATATAATTTTTTTGGGCCATTCCCTCGTTGTGTCCTTGGTACAGCTGGCATTTATTTTCAGATTTAGAAATAATTACATTAGAATTTCATCTGATGTTGATGTACATGATGTTACAATTGTAATTATTGGGAAACTTCTGTAAATTTTTATTTAGGACAAAGTTCCTTTGGCTTTTTGGCATGGCATTACGTTGCTTAACAGATCAAACTGAATCCCAAGTGTTTATAGTTGCATAACTAGAGTTTCCTTTGTATATTCACATTTTGGGGTTACTTTAATGTGTATTGAATTCACCCCTACCCTCTTTTTCCCTCCCTAGGTGATCAAGTTCATACTTGCCACCCCGATCAGTTCACCTGCGTCAATGGCAACTGTATCCCAGTCACGATGACCTGTGATGGAAACAATGATTGTGGGGACAACAGTGATGAGGTGGCAGAGTTGGAATGTGGTGAGAGAGAATCTGCTTCTCCTTTTCCGATGTCCCAAAAGCTTGTTCACCTTAGACTTACTGATTACACATATTGGAATGAAACCTCACTAATTGTATTTTCCTAACCAAAAACACTGCAAATTTTCTTGCTTAGTTAGTTAAATAACATTCCAAATTCACATCACAGGTACATACACATTCCTAAACATATTGGGATTATACAAATATGAACAGACTGAGTCTAAAAGGTTTGGCAGTCACCTGGAGTGTAAACAGAACGTTTAGAAAAAGGTTGTCCGATCATATCCGAAAAGAGCTGATGAGCTGAGTGTACTTATCATGGTCTTGACTGAAGACTATGATTAATTCATTTTTTAAAAAGTACAATAATCCTCTCTCACTTTTTGGACAAGATTGGACACCCTTGGTTTTGAAAGATGGCAATAGAAGGCAGATGTGTGTAAAGGGAGCCTCTCAAATTCAGCTCATCCTCGGCTTGCGCTCGACTCGTCAGGTCTGAGGACGTGCCGCCCGGGGGAGTTCACCTGCCCGCCGCCCTGGTACCCGGGCAGCCCGCGCTGCATCCCCCAGAGCTACCTGTGCGACGGCGAGAAGGACTGCGCCGACGCGGCGGACGAGCTGCACAACTGCCCCAACCGCACCTGCCACCTCAACGAGTTCGCCTGCTCCAACGGCCTGTGCATCTTCCTCCCCTACCAGTACGTCCCACCCCACGAAGCTCAACCCGCTAACCCTTACAGAGAATGGAATGCATAAGATTTTACAGCACCTCAATGTATATGGGAAATTGACAAATTATTGCTGCTTTCAGCTATTGCAATATATTTCACTTTTCTGAAATATACTTAAATTATTTTTCACATATTTTCACTATATTGCAGTATATTCCATATAATTCGGTATGCCTTTGGATTCATTTCGTATAGGACAAAGCATGAGAATGTACATTGTTACCACACCATAAAAACTGGCAATGGTAATCCTCAGGTCTGGTCCTGGGGAGCCTCAGCTTCCCTGAGTTTTCGTTTTCATATTAAATTCAGCAACAAATTGAATTGACCCAAGAAACCAGGTGAGGTATATTAAACTGTATTTTAAACTGCTTTAAAGTTATACTATGCAGTATTTTTTAGCCTGTGTTTACAATCAAAGAAATGTCCTCCTTCGTTTTCAACCCCACCCACTCACCCCTGAGTGCCCAGTCGAGTCACAGACACGCAAATTCATAAGACACTAGAATAATGAATGGTGAATTTCTCCTAATGTCTCAGACTGGACATTAGCCTACATTGTCCAGTTGGAACCGTGAACCAGACATGTTCAGATCAATTGAAAACTGGACATTCCGGTCAAAAACCAGGCGTCTGGCAACCCTAGCTGCATAATGTAGCTAGAGGTAACGTTATTTACAGGTCCAACAGAAAACAAGCCAGCTCTGCATTGCTTTTCATCCTCTTGGCGAACACTCAGCTGACGGCACTGAGGAAAATAAATTTGAAGGTTACAGTCACTCTGTTATTTCATTGTTATTTCATAATATTTGCATGTCACAAAATCATGCATAGCAGGCCTTCAATTGCTCAACTAAGTATTGATTAATGAAAAACAACAGGCCCAGTAGCTCTCCAGGACCAGTGTAGACTCAGGGAGGAGCCAGTTTTGTCTGTCAGACAAAGCGAGCCAGTCCACAGTGATATCAAGACTCCGGTCTGTGTCTCCCCCCCGCAGTTGTGATCGGGTAAACGACTGCGGGGACGGCAGTGATGAAGTGGGCTGCACGTACGACACCTGCGCCAGCCACCAGTTCACCTGCCAGAACGGCGCCTGCATTCACGCCTCCTTCGTGTGCGACGGGGACTTCGACTGTCTGGACCACTCGGACGAGCTGGACGGGCTGTGCCACAGTCCTGAACCCACCTGTGCCCCCGGGGAGTACCTGTGCAAGTCGGGCCAGTGCATCGACATCCACAAGGTGTGCAACAACCAGAAGGACTGCCCTGACAACAGCGACGAGAAGGGCTGCGGTAAGGAGGTGCTACATGGCACTGCCGGAAAAAAATGTGTCCATTTTATCTTGGATTATAGATTAGAAAATACCCGTGCCCTGGATTCCATGTGGTTTTGCATTTTATATACAGTGAGCTCTGTAATGCTTTGCACAAATACATATTTTTTGGTTTGTACTCCACAATTTTGGATTAGATTTGTTATTAAACAGTTTGAAAGTACAGATTCTGAGCTTTCATTAAAATGTATTTTGACACGTTTTGTCTTCTCCATATAAAAATTACAACTCTTTATACATATATCCCCCCCCCCCCCCCCCACCTGCCATTTTAGGGTACCATAATGTTTTGGACATATTCATGTTATGTAAATGAAAGTAGTCATGTTTACTATTTTGTCACATATCCTTTGCATGCATTTACTGTTTGAAGTCTAACCCATAGACATCACCAGGAGTATCTTCTTTGGTGATGCTCTGCCAGGCCAGCACTGCAGCCATATTCAGCTCCTGCTGGTTTCAGGGGCTTCAAGTTTTCTCTTTAGCATATGAAACAAGATGGAGTGAATGACTTAGCCAGTCAAGAATTTTCCTGTCTTTGGATTTGTAAAACTCCTTTGTTGCTTTAGAAGTATGGTTGGGACCATTGTCTTGCTGTAGGATGAAGCGTCGTCCAATGAATTTGGAGGCATTTGCTTGAACTTGAGAAGATAAAATGCTTCTGTGAACTTCAGAATTCATTCTGCAGGTTGCTATCAGCAGTTACATAATCAATTGAACACACCTGACTAATCATAAACACCTGTAAAGCCATTTGTCCCAAACATAATGGTGCCCTGAAATGGGGGGACTATGTATAAAAAGTGCTGTAATTTCAACATGGTGAAACCAAAATGGCAAAAAATAGGCATTACTAAAAGCTGAGAATCTGCAATCTAATTACACGTGAATTATTTGATTACAAATCTAAAAGTGTGTTGTACAGAGCCTAATCAAGAAGAAATAAAAGTATTTGTACCAAACATTATGGACCTCACTGTATTTGTATCTATGCTGTATTATGAAATTTGACTGTTTTCATATTGAAGAAGGAATATTATCTGGCAGTTTTTGTATTTAAAGACCTAGACAATTATCTTACTTCCTAATTATCCTACTTATATGCTGACTATTTCCCTCTGCAAATCCTGAAGGCATCAACGAGTGCCTAAATCCGGCAGTGCACCAGTGTGCCCACGAGTGCACGGACACGCTAACGGGCTACTACTGCTCCTGCCGGCCGGGCTACCGGCTCATGCCGGACGGCAAGGCCTGCGAGGACGTGGACGAGTGCCGGGACACCCCGGCCGTGTGCAGCCAAATCTGCGAGAACTCGGTGGGCTCCTTCTTCTGCAAGTGCGCCCCGGGCTACCTGCGGGAGCCCGACGGCCGCACCTGCCGGCAGAACAGCGGCATCGCGCCCTACCTGCTCTACAGCAACCGCTACTACATCCGCAACCTGACGACCGACGGCAGCTCGCTGTCCATAGTGGTGCAGGGCCTGTCCAATGCGGTGGCGCTGGACTTTGACCACTACGAGCAGCGCCTCTACTGGATCGACGCGGGCGCCGCCCGGATTGAGCGCATGTTCTTCAACGGCACGGGCCGACAGGTGGTGCTGGACCACGACGTTCCCAACGTGGAGGGTCTGGCCATCGACTGGGTGGGACGGTGAGCCTGAGGCAGGCTGGGGGGGAGGGGCGGGAAGGGGGAAGGGAAGAGCCGAGTAACTGATGATTCTGGAATGATAGGGCCTTTTCATTACTGAATTATAATATTTTACTTGGAGTTTATTGGTCAAATAAAGTAGAGTCAAAGTCAACGTTCTGTGAGCGCTTTGTGTTGCTGTTACATATATAATGGGTGCAAATTGTCATGCCGACAAGAGTCATAACATGTATTGCCACATATTTCATATTCTGAGTGTCAAGCATTTTGCCGTAAACTTTTTTCAAGCTTTTCATCTGCAACATCCTAACATTGAGAAGTGTCACCTAGATATCTAGTGATGTTCATTTATCAGTTACCTTGTGTGCATGTGTGTCCTGCAGAAAAATGTACTGGGTGGACACTTACCAGGATGCTCTTCATGTGTCAGAACTGGATGGACGTTTCCGCAAGAAGCTGTTGAAAGGCTGCATCTCGCCAAATAATACCTATTGTTTTGTTAACCCACGGGCGGTGGTGGTCAACCCCAAATTCGGGTACGAGTGCCTTGGGAGCATGTGATTATGTACTGATTACAATACTGCTGCTTTTAGACAGAATGACTCCTTTGCTTCAAAGGTGAAGCTCTTAGCTAATCAATTATTCATTCATGTGGTAGATTAAAGCTTTGTAAAAAAGCTTTTGTGCAATTTGGAAAGGAGAGTTCTCAGGATTTGGGTAATGGTGATGGAAATTGAGCCTTGGGAACTCTGTTGACACATGATTTTTTCCCCTCCTCTCCACAAGATGGCTGTACTGGACAGACTGGGGTGACAGGGCGTACATTGGTAGGGTGGGCATGGATGGCACAAATGCCATGGCCATCATCACTACCAAACTGGAGTGGCCCAACGCCCTGACCATTGACTACACCACCAACAGGATCTTCTTTGCTGATTCTCATCTCAACTTCCTGGAGTGAGTGAGACACATCTCTGATACATAATGCACACTGCATCACAGAAGACCCCAGATTACACTCTGCACCCCAGAATAACAACGTGTACCACTGCAAACACACAACCACACATTACAACACAGTGCTCCCCAAAACCCTCTATACAATGCCTCTCCCCAAACCACACGCTGTGTGACACGAAACTGCTGGTGAGACCACATCATATTTTTATTTCATTTTTCTATTTTTATTTTTTTTAACCTTTATTTAACCAGGAAAGGCTCATTCAGATTCAAAATATCTTTTTCAAGAGTGACCTGGCCAAGACAGGCAGCGACAAATCAATTATACAAATTTAGAGATAGACACATATATCAAAATACAGCTGACTGAGTTACGAATCACAAGCATAAATATAGAACACAGCACCAAATCTATTCAGAACATAGACATTGCAATGAGACTGCCTCTAGATCCTTAATCATAGATTTAAAGACACCAAGAGAAAACCAGGTTAGAAAGTTTAAAATGTTTTTGTAACATATTCCAAGTGCAGTAAAGGGAGCAGAATACATGAATGCCTTTTTACCTAACTCCTTACGGACATTGGGGACAGACAGTAGGAATAAATCTTTAGAACAGAGACAATGACCTTCAGCACTTTTCTGCAAGATATAGGTACTTAAATACGATAGTAATAGGTTGAGAATTGCCCTATAAATAAAAATGGAGCAGTGACTTAGTCTACGTGTGGCTAATGCAGGCCAGCTAACCCAGGCACACAGAATACAATGGTGCGTGAGTGCCTCACAATTGGTAAAGAATCTTAAAGCACTATGATAATTAGTATCAATGGCTCGAAGACCCTGCATGTAAATGTGAATGTGCATTTGTACATTTTCCATACTCTGTGAGCCTGCAGAAATACATGAAGCTACAGTTAGACAGAAGGACAGGACAGTTATCCATGTGTCCCAGTTCCACCACTCATACCGTTACATTATGAGTGTTCTCATAACACTCAGTCAGACAAAATAACCAAATGTACTGGCCCTGCTTTCTACACAGTTATGCTGATATGGACGGGCAGAACCGTCACAGAGCCATCATGGGCTCCCTGCCCCACCCCTTTGCCGTGACACTTTTTGAAGATTGGGTGTACTGGACAGACTGGAACACCCACACCGTGGAGCGGGCCCACAAATTCACAGGCGAGGGCCGGCTCACCATGGGCAACAACACCCACCGGCCCTACGACATCCACGTGTACCACCCCTACAGGCAGCCCCGCAGTACGTGCCCCTGATGACCCCTTTCTAGTAAAGCTAGTGATGATAAAATAAGTGGGTGGAGCTATTGTGTGCTGTCATGGTCTCACTGGAATTGAATCATATGTGTCAGTGATTAAGAACACATGGCATCTGCTCCACTAAATGGTGCTCATGAAAACTCAGTTTTCCTACTGAGCATGAGCAATGCTTAACCTGTCCATGTACACCATGACACAGAATTCCAGCCTCTTTTTATTTTACGTTCCTTTTATTTCATGGACCAAGATTGCCATTATTATTACTTTTTATCAGTAGGAAGCAATAATCCAATCTGTAATCATCACACTTGTATCATATTGGACTCAGCAGATTAAAAAGTCAATACCTAATTATGTTGAGAGTGTTGAAGAAGCTTTGAGTGGTACTCTGGAAGCCTGGGTATGAGCTAGCCGTACTTCATGACTGGCTGATTGAGTGGGCCGGTGATTGATTAACTTGGTCTGTCCCAGGTGAGAACCCCTGTAAGAAGAGCCCCATCGTTTGCAGTCACCTGTGTCTGATCTCACCTGGTGGGGCCAGTTCCACCTGCGAGTGCCCGGACCACTTCATTGCCCTTGCCGTCGGATTCAAAATACAGTGTGTGGCCGACTGTTCCAGCACGCAGTTTCGCTGTGGCGACAATGCAAAGTGAGTCCACGTGGGCTGTGATAGCCTTTTCTGACATGGAATTACACACAGTGCATTGCACGCTGTGTTTAAACTCTTTGGCGTTATTGTTGCCATTGACTTTTCTCTCTGAAGTTTTCTTCTCTCTCTCTCTCTCTCTCTCACACACACACATCCCTGTGCTCCCTCCTCCAGGTGTATCCCCATCTGGTGGAAGTGCGATGGTCAGTCTGACTGCGGCGACGGTTCGGACGAGCCCCTCACCTGTCCTCCCCGACTCTGTCCCGTCGAGCGCTTCCAGTGTCAGGACGGGAACTGCACCTACCCCAGCTTCCTCTGCGACACCCATCCCGACTGCCCCGACGGTTCTGATGAGGACCCAGCACTCTGCAGTACGTCCGCCTTTCTCCTTAACTTCCTCCTCCTCTTCCATTCTTCAAAAATGGCATCAAACAGAGCACCAGCAGCACAGCTCTAATGGTGAGGACACATGAGTTTTAAGAGCAATCGTGACCAAACAGAGTGTTGTCTTTGATCCTCGCTTGCTGCTGCCAGTCAATGACAATTTATAGCCGTGGTAGCATTAGCATGTTAACGAGATTTCAGGCAGCATGTTCCTTCTTAGAGGAGTGAGCATTGAATAAAATGAAAAGTGACATTTTCCCAGTAAAACGTCCTTTTCTCCCTGCTTCATTCCACCTGTCACGCTGATCAGTCAGGGAAGCAGATAGCGGAGATGCGACCGCACGCTAAGTTAGCATCCTTTAACGTCCTTTAACGTCCTCTTCGTCAGGTGACCACCGCTGCCAGGAGAACCAGTTCCAGTGCGCCAACAAGCAGTGCATCCCCAGCACGTGGCACTGCGACGGCTTCTCCGACTGCGCGGACGGCAGCGACGAAACCGCCGACAGCTGCGCCCAGAAGACCTGCCGGCCCGGGCAGTTTCAGTGCAACAACGGCCGCTGCATCCCGCCCAGCTACGTGTGCGACGCCAATAACGACTGTGGGGACAACTCCGACGAGCCCTACAACGAATGCAGTGAGTGGCCATTCCAGTCTGGGGCCCGGGGTGCAGGGGAATGATGGGACATTGATGTTGCGGATGACTGACAGCCGACGCCGGGCCTGATAGAAGCTTGTCGACCGTGTCCGATGGAAGCCTGTGCAGAGAAACCCGCTGGGACCTGGCTGAGCTCGGAGGCAGCAGTAACACTTTGATAGCAGAGCGGAGGTGGCGAGCACTGATTGACATCTGCATTCTCTCTTTCTCTCTACTACCCCTACATACTTTTCTCTATCCCTTTGTTCTCCTTTCTCCTTTTCCCTTATTCTCTTCAACTCTTCTCTCTCTTCTGCAAATCATCTCGTCCCCTCTATCTCGTTTTCGAATCTCCTTCCTGTCTTTCCCTCTGTCTGTTTCTCTTCATCTACTTCCTGTCTCTCATTAGTGGGCCCCGACCATAAGTGCGATGAACACACCGAGTTCTCCTGCAAGGGGAACTACCGCTGCATCCCTCAGTGGGCCGTTTGCGACGGCTCCGATGACTGCTCCAACAACAGCGACGAGGAGGGCTGCGGTGAGTGCGCTCGGGCGGAGCACCACGGGCGGACGCTATTCCATCCTTCCCAATGAAGGGTGTATTTGCTGTGCAGTTGCTCATTTTGCATGCATTCCACATTATCAAAGAAAAAGCCCACCCATGTTAGCGGACGCTCCGCTCACGGCGACTCCCTTCTGGGTTTAGAGGACGTGACCTGCGACCCCATCGGGGACTTCCGCTGTGATAATCACCGGTGCGTGCCCCTGCGATGGCGCTGCGATGGGAACAACGACTGCGGCGACGGCTCGGACGAGAGGGACTGCCGTAAGTAATTCTCAGCGCAATGTTCCGGAAGCTTCCGCAGAACAGCAGAGGTGCATGGTGAGTCTGTTATGATGCGGTTTGTTTGTGTGTGTCGAACGCAGAGCCGAGGCCCTGCTCCGAGAGCGAATATCGCTGTGACAACCAGCAGTGCATCCCCGGCGCCTGGGTGTGTGACCATGACAACGACTGCGGGGACAATTCGGATGAGAGGGACTGTGGTGAGCGGCCTGTACCCCTGTTTTTCACATCTTCATGCTATTCATTCCTCTGATGTACCTCCCTGCACCTGCCAATTGAACAATTCTCATTTATTTGATTTGTTGACCTTATCGATGGTGTTTTCTTTTGTATTCTTGTTTAGGGTGGCATACTTCAGTTACATAGTGTTATCAGACATTTTGAACAATGGAATTGCTACATACAGTAGCTACAGTAGACCACGGGTGAACAACCTTGTTAGTGGTTCACTTGTCGATTAGACCACTGTAAAATGTTAAATTTAAGAACACAAGAAGAGTCTCGAGGTCTATTGTTGTCATTCAAGGAATGCAGCTGAAATGGTAGATGACATGCTAGGACCAATTAAATGATTAGGAACAAAAGCTCTTAATACAAAAGTAGATATGGCCCTGCTTCCCCACTGCTGACTTAGGCTGTGTTGCCTTCCTCTCCTTACACGTAGAGCTGTTCACGTGTCGCCCGGGGTCCTTCCAGTGCACCTCTGGACACTGCATCCCGGCCTCTCTCAAGTGCGACGGGCGTGCCGACTGCCTGGACCTCTCTGACGAGACCTCGTGTCGTAAGCATGCTCCTGCGCCGCGCTACCGGCTGCGTTTCTGATAGAGGTTAAAGCCGTGTCCTCGCTCTCAGGTCACACCTTTGATGCTTTAATGCCCTGCTGTGACAGCTTCTTAGTAAACCGCCTCCATTGTTGGAACGCTCGGATGGAAGGTGGGACGGACGCCCTCTGCCAGATCGGCAGTCGGGAGAGGGAATCGACCTCCCCTCACCTTCCTGTCGCCCACCCTTAATTACTTGGCTGCCAGTCAATGCTGATAATCACTGTAGTTACCGGGGCTGCTCCACTTCAGTGGGCAGAAGGCTGAGAGCAACAGTGCTATCAGCAAATGATACTAAATACTCAACTGATAAGTTTGTGTGTGTGTGTGTGTACTATGGGGTGCCAAATGTCAAGTAAAACACATTTTCCCAATTATTTTCTCAGATTTAGCCTAAATATTTCCCCAAAGATTTACACTAAATGTTTTTTCTCATGTAATTCTTACATTTATTTATATTTTTATAAAATGTAATTTTTATATTTATTTCTTTCCCCCAAATCTGTGTTTAAAAGTTAAATAATTAGCAAAAATGTAATATTTCTTTATGTCTTAAATCTTTGGTTCCAAATTAAGCTTGTGTCTTAAATCTTGGTTTTTACTGAAACAAAGATTAAACCTTTGATTTTCTATTCATTTTATTGCAAACTTTGGTTAAGACTTTGAATAGGTTTATGCTAAATATCTCATTTGAAACCCAAGGTTTGAGATATAAAATTAAAGATATAAATAAATATTTATTTTTGCTAAATATAAAACATAGATTTATGGTAATATATAATTTCTTTGGTTTGGGAAAACTATGATTTAACATATGAGTTATATATGTATTTTTAAAATAAATATTTGTTTTTGAAACCAAGGTTTCTGACTTAAATATTTTTATTTTACTAAATATGTGCTTCTGAGAAAGATATAAGATATTTACGGTAAACATTTATTTTTTCCATTAAATATTTATTTTTGGAAATCAGATTTAGCATTTGTTCATTGTTAATTAATTTGCCTATACATTTTGAGATATGTCAGTTAAATCAGAAAATATGAACTAAAGGTTTGTTTAGCATGTCTGTTAAGTCACAGAATAAAGATTCATATATGGCCCAAATCTGGAAGAAAATGCTGTATTTAGGCTAAATGTGAGAGAGAAAAAAAAACACAGGAAAAATGTGATGTCTTTTACTTGACTTTTGTCCCCCATATATACAGTAAATGCGTGCCTACATGCTAATGTGTGTTTGCGATAACATGGATCTTCTATGTATGTACTATGTATGTATGTATGTATGTACTCTGTATGTATGTACTATGTATGTATGTATGTATGTATGTATGTACTATGTATGCATGTATGCATGCATAAGATGTTCTTTAGCTGAAAACAAAGTGGTAAAACAGACAAATTAATTGTGAAGCCATTGTTGTGTTGGCATATGAAAGGAAGCGACAAACGGTTATCAAGCATGAAGGAGGGGTTTTGTTGCTATACTGGCGGCAAAGCCTGACAGAAGGGCACGATCAGCCATTTCCCGTTACACAATCGCCGTTTCACTTTGAAGGCTGGAATTTGCTCATCTGGTTGAACACAAGTCACTCACAGGCAACTGGCATTTGAAGAAATAACGAAAGCAAATGAGAATCGAACAAAGGGGAGAGCCGTGAAAGGAAAGGCTGTCGATGCTATTGAATGACAATGCAGCCAGGTTTTAAAGCCCCGCAGTATGTGTGAGTGTGACAAGTGTTTTAGCAAAGATCCAGCAGTAAGCATGTCAATGCTTCTCTGCAAGCTGCTTTCTAAAGGAGCTTCCTCTAAATAAGCTGCTTTCTAAAGGAGCTTCCTCTAAAAAAGCACCCAAAACTCACTGCGCCCTCTCCACGCTCTTCCTCATCCACAGCCACCCGCTTTCCTGGAGGCAGATGGTGCCCGCCCAGCCAGTTTGAGTGCAGGAACCGGCTGTGTGTGCCTCAGAGCTGGGTGTGCGACGGCTTCGACGACTGCGGAGACCGCTCTGACGAGGCGCTCAACCTCTGCTGTAAGACCCCGAGGGCGAATGACCTCACCCAAACTTAGACTGTGCCCCATACGAGCGCTTCCAATTCCCTAATTTACTGAACCACCACTGAACAATCACTAAATTCATCTGAGCTTAAAGGACGGATGACTGGGGATATTAAAGTCCTAGATTTATGGATTAAATACCCACAGTAACTCCAAAGTTAAGGAGAAATGAATGTGCAAGTGGGAGTGAAGCGAGGCCTTTTGTGATTGAATTAAGATTGAACTGGGAATTTGTTTCTATTTATTTTATTTAACCTTTATACAACCAGGAAGACCCCGTTGAGGTCTCATTTTCCAAAAGGGACTTGGGTTGAGGATGAAACTATAAAAAACGTCCTCTCCAGCACCCTGCGCAGGATTATCGGCAGCGTTTATTGTTTAATGTCGATCCGCGGTCTGAACGATCCTTCTGGCACGCTCTATGCTCTATTCTCCAGGGAACGTCACCTGCGAGATGCCCAACCGCTTCCGCTGTGACAATGGCTACTGCGTCTACTCTGGCCTGATGTGCAACCAGAGGGATGACTGCGGGGATGGAAGTGATGAGAAAGAGGACGTTTGTAAGGACCTCTTCAGCTGCATAGCCGCACAAACACACACACGCACACATGCTCTCACACACACAAGTTTCTCAAAGACGAATGCAAAGGCAGTGTTTCATTGTTTATTGCTCAGTATTGTCAGTTCAGTAAGCACTGATATTGATGACAAGTATGTCAGAAATAAACAAAAATGATTAACATGAAAGAAAATTGCTCAAATTGACAACTAAATGTTAAAATGCATTATAGTTACATGGAATTGAAGCTGCAGTATAAGAACATAGAGGGTGTGTCCCAATATGAAAGCAGCTGCCTCGCTGCCTGCATCCTTGGAAGTGAACTCCCTCTGAAGGCAGCACCCCGATGGTAAAGGAACCTCAAAAGGTTACGAATTTAGGACGCACTTTGAAGGCAGAATGATGTCTCAGAGGCTTTCAAACTGACAGACCCAACCAACGCTGCTGTTGTCCTGATTCTCTATTTAAGGGAAAACAAAATTAGTTTTATGTTCAGCTGACTACATAACTAGCCACTAGTCAAGCTACTTTATTTGGTTTTAACCAGATTATCATGATTTCAGTATGTTCACTGTATGTAAGGCAAATTAACGCTAGCTATGTTGTTCTATTGGAAAGTAACGTGATTACTTGCAAGTTAGCTGGCTAGTTCAGGGAAAACTGACTGAGGCTTAAAAAACATTACATACATTATTCTAACGTATTAAATAATTAAAATGTACTTTTAGATGTGACTGCAACGAATGATCAAGTTCACTGTATGTTCACTTGTCCACCAGTTTGCTAGCTTGAGCCACCATTAATTTGACAAACGTGAGAAGTCTGAGGAAATCGCAAAGATGCATGAGATCCAAAATAAGGCACCTTAGAAGGACACATTTTTTGATGACTTCGGTTTGGGACATGGCTATGAAGGATGTGTGAAAAATTGTGAAAATTCTGCCTTCAAATGCTGCCTTCTAAGGCAACTGACTTCCTATTGGGACATAGCCAGAGTGTTTCATAATTGTTATTTATTGAAAATCAATTTTTTATTTGTCATTTTTATGGTGCTTCTTTCCCTAAGTGCCACTGGAGGCACAGGAATCCCTCAGGTGTACTGTTGCAGGACCAAGTTTAAAACCAATCAACCCAAATATTTTTCTGAGCTGAAGTGCAGATTAGTGTTGTTTCAATTTGAAGTAGTACACGGGGGGTATTACTGTACATGGTGAAGGGCACAAAAAGCATGGAACAGGGAGGAGGGAAGGCTGCATAAGAGCAGAAGTCTGTGTATATTTTGTGATGGCCTCTAGGCTGTGTATATTTTGTGATGACCTCCAGGCTGTGTATATTTTGTGATGACGTCCAGGCTGTGCATATTTTGTGATGACGTCCAGGCTGTGCATATTTTCCCTGGCAGGTAGAGAGCCCACCCAGGCCCCCTGCACTCCCCAGCAGTTCAAATGTACCAACGGACGCTGCGTGGCCCTCCAGTACGTCTGTGACCACAACAACAACTGCGGAGACCTCAGCGACGAGATGGGCTGCAGTGAGTCACAAACACACACACTCACACACGCACGCACACTCACACACACACAAACACAAACATAACACACATATCGCACACAGATACAGCGCGCGTATCACCAGGTACATTCACACGTGCATGTGCTAAACTCAACTCTGTAATGAAAAAAGGCTACAAAGGCATGTGGAAGACGCAGAGACAGGGAACCAGCAGCTATCCTGCAGGTAGACACAGATTTCCTGAGCACAGACATTTGATTAATTATACCCGCAATCTGCACAGGTTCTCCAGTATGCTTTTGTACATAAATTACAGTCACAAACAATCCCTGGGGAAGGAGGGGTGCTTTCATAAATCCTCTCCAAACGCATACCTCATAAATCTTCTCAAGATTTTGTATTAAGGACATGGCCAAATGGCTTCTTCTGATGTATAGATTATGGCATCAGTATGGAGTGGTGGCTAAAGCACTGAATCACAGGGAGGCACTGTTTCAGGAAACTTTTATTTCCTTTTGAACATACTCTGCTGATCCAGCATGTATGAGGAATTCAGAGGAAGTAAACATGCTGTAATGTGACGCAGATTTTGGACACGACCGGACCTGTGAGGAGAAGCTCTGTCAGCAGAACTGCACCGACTTGAGTGGAACGGGCTTCATCTGCTCCTGTCAGCCGGGCTACACTGTTGACCCAGACAGCACCTTCTCCTGCAGTGGTACCCATGCACGCACACACACACGCACACACACACACTAATTTGCAAATTCAGAGGAGCGACCTTTATTCTTTAGCTCGGTGAGCCAATTGCATCTTTGTGCAGTGCGGCAAGGGGAGATGAGCAGGCCTGTGCCCTTTAGAGGTCCGCTAATGACTCAGATAGCGCAAATGTAACTGATGCCTATCAGTGGAGCTCAGAGATGTGAGTGAGCATGTTAATGTCTGATACAAAAGCAGACATCACCCCCTGGAGATTGAAAAAGAGTCAGAGTAGCTCTTTGACCTTTAGCTGGACAAGCAAACTGAATATCCTGCTAGGCAATGCAGCCAATAGGGCCATGGGTTCAAACCTGTAGCAGACCCACCGGCCTTAAACACACATAAAATATGCACACACACACACACACACACACACACACACACTTTTACGGTGATAATTATTAATGGTAGCCAGCCGGTGGAACCCGTTGGATCATCTCCTATTATAGGACCTTGCCAGTGGATTCATGAATCATAGAGCCTCTCTTCCCCTGAAAGCAATGCTCACGGCTTTGGAATTGAGTCAGAGGAGACGGCTGGAAGAAGCACTGGCACGCTATGAAATGCAGCATTTACGCAACCTTTATAAACCCAAACACGTGCAGTCACCTGCTGTTCACTGGAAGCTACGATACAGTCTGTGTGAATAAGCAGTTTTCGGGAAACGGAGTACCTGGCTGAGCCGTCTTCCCTCTCTCCATTTCAGACATCAACGAGTGCGAGACCTTCGGTACCTGCCCGCAGGCCTGCGAAAACACCAAGGGCGGGTACAAGTGCGAGTGCGCCCCCGGGTACCGCAAAGTGGGCGAAGGCAACGAGTGTGAGGCATCCGGTGAGGGCTCCCCTGCGGGTTTCGTTTGGAGCCATCAAACGTCAACGTCCTCAGTCTCCGTTACTGTGATTCATGGCCCATTGAGTGAATTAGCACGAACACCGTTGTAGTCTTACGTATGCAGGAAATTATGTAAAGAGTGTTTGTGCTAAACTGGTAGCTATTCTCACTTTGCTTGCTTTTGAACACTTTTTGTTTTATATGTGTGGGCCTTTTGCTTACGTGCCTGTGAACGTATCTGCGCACACGTATTCATGCGTTCCTGCACGTTTATAAGCGTGTTTACCATTGTCGTTGTATGTGTGCATTTATACGTGCTCGCACATGTTTGTGTGTCTGTTTGTGCGTGTGTGTGTGTGTATGCTCATTCACCCTAGGCGCTGGGCCTCTCCTGCTGCTCCCAGAGAATGTTCGTATCAGGAGGTTCAACCTGCAAACGGAGGAGTACCATAACTTCCTCCAGGAGCAGGACCGCATTGTGGCGCTGGACTACGACTGGGACCACAATAACACTGGATACAGTAAGGGTCACCCTTGTGTCAGTCATCTTTGTGTCAGTCCTGTTCCCCTATGGCTAGTACAGCACAACTCTTTTTTTTTTAAAGATCTACATTAGTACATCATGCTGCCACCATGTAGAACACAAGTGGGGTTTGTGAAAGCAATCATTTTTGTTGCCATGGAAACTCGTGGCCTTGAAGGCACCATTAATCCCTTGTCCTTGTCACATAATTCCAATAATCAGTTTAGTTCCTTTGTAACTTTGTGGAATGGTTTTGATGTAATTTTAATTACCTTTAATGGGGAATATGTGATAGTGCCTGTCCTGTCGGTTATTAACAGTCATTCGGTACGAAAGCTAACCAATGTGGTTAAAATGAAATCCAGAGGGGGTCTCCGACCATGTCCGCACTATCCCTGCGATTCCCGCCATTCATAGGGGACAGCCTATCTTTTCCTGCATCACACTTTTAGTACGTACGTGCAAGCACTTTGTCAGCTGACTTGTATCACTGAACATGTTTTACTAGTCCATAAACACAAGACCTTAGCCTCCATTTTATGACACACTAAAAGTTGGGAGTTACGGCACTCGTGTATCCTGTCCTTGTCTCTCCCAGGCATGGTGTATTTCACAGAGGAGGGAAAGAGCCCCCAGCCAGGCGCCATCAAAAGGGCCTACCTACCAGCAGTGGACGACCACAGCAACAACATTGGCGCAGCCATCGACATCGGCATCAAATACATTGTCAAGCCTGATGGCATAGCAGTGGACTGGGTTGGCAGGTGGGACGATGGGCCTATGTTCAGTAAAGCTAGTCTAATTTCCTTCTCTTTCCATGGCAAGCACATCAGCCTGTGCTGATATAAAGGGAAACACACAAAAGCTTAAATGGCAAAACTGCATCTTGCATTGGATTGCCACAGAAGTACTATAGAGAGGAGTCCTCCAAAGTCTTATATCATCATGCATTGATTTTAACTGTTAATGTACATTCAGGTTAAAAGTCATTTTCTTTGGTAATTCCATACGTCTAAGGCACATTTTCTGTAGGCCAGTCTTATGTGTTGCACAGACTAACATTTAATCTCTCTTACTGCTAAAAAGGAACCTGTACTGGGCAGACTCGGTAGTGAAGCGGCTGGAGGTGGCGATGCTGGACGGGCGTTACAGGAAGCACCTTGTCAAGACAGACGTCGGCCAGCCCTCCGCAGTTGCCGTCAACCCTCGACTGGGGTGAGAGTCTGAGATCAGTCTGAGACAGTTGTTGACACAATCAGTTTTAGGAAGAGGAGGATGAGCACTTTTGTGCACATATTGTATGTTTGCAGTGTGTGTGTGTTCCTTTAAAAGGAAATAATTTCATTCAAAAGGCAGCCCATACTTTATATACTTTGTAATTTAATGTAGCCTATATTGCAAACAGTCAAGGATGAAAAAACATTCCTAAGCTTTGTTGTTAGCTCTGTGTATTTTCCATTTGTTCTGCCTCACTTCCTGTTTGGCTGCCTGTCTGTCTGTCTCTCTTTGTGTCACTCAGGATGCTCTACTGGACTGACCGAGGCAATGTGCCCAAGATTGAATGCTCCTGGATGGACGGCAGGGAGAGAAAGATCCTGGTGGACAATGGCTTGGGTTGGCCCACAGGCCTATCCATTGACTTCACCAATAATGACCGCATCTACTGGTCAGATGCCAAGGAGAGTCGCATTGAATCAGTCCTACCATCTGGCGAAGATAGGCGTACTGCAGTATATATTGGTAAGCCCTGGAGGACGACAGATACAGTTTCTTTGAGACCATTTCCCCCATTCAAACCATTCACACTCAATATTTGTGTGACCCACTGTGCCAGAGTATATTTATTATGGTAAAATATGTGAACTGAAATATTAATAAAATATTGAATTATAGCATAAATCCCTCACAGACACAAAACTAAACATACACACAAAAAACTACACTCACAAACCCACACACACACACACACACTAACACATGCGCGCATGCACGCGCAAGTACACTGACAGACAGACGGATACACGACCAAATAACTGTTACTTTTATGAAGATGATTATATGCATAGATTGCTGTGCATGACTTTTGAATTTTTCTAATTGAAATAAATAATTTGTAATATTTCAAACTGTGTTCATGAACAACCATATGACAGTGGTTATAATTGATTTAATGAATATATACAGTTTTGTTATTTAAATGTACTATATCAGACACACACACACATATACATACACACACTCACACACATCCAGCAATCTAACAATTATACCATCCAAAAAATGGGAGAGCAAAAAAGAAAAAAGACTGCACTCCCCAGTTAATAAACTTAATTTAATAAATGTTTAATTTGAAGAACTATTGAATAGTATGCAGATATCAAACAAAACAACTTTCAGAAGTATAATTCACTTGAATGTTTGAGCTTTTATTTTCAAATTTTTTTTTACGATTCATTATTAAACTTTGATTTTTGACTCATTCAGCCAAAATGGCATGGTTTATTCAGTAAGAGATGAATTGAGCAGTACATAAGATAGTTGCGAGTCAACCACATAAAATAGTAAGCAGCTGACTCGGTAATATCTGAATGATAAAACTGGCAGAGGTCAATGAATGAAAGGACATTTAAATGCCAAGTCTGAATGACCTGTTCTCATCATTATGTATTTGCACGTTTCTCTGTTCTGACGTGTCATTGCCCTCTAGATGTGAGAAACCCCTTAAGTGTGAGCGTCTTTGAGGACCATGTTTACTGGAGCACCCAGGAAAAGGGGGAGGTGTTCCGGCAGGATAAGTTCGGAAAAGGGCAGAAGATCAAGCTGCTGACGGCTGGCCCGTGGCTCACGCAAGTCAGCATCTACCAGCAGCAGAGATACAACTCTATAGCAAGTGAGATGCATTTTCTTCTCATCTGGTTGTCTGTTCGCCCAAATTGATAGGCTTTTATGATTGGCCTTTGCAAATTAGGAAAATAAGAAAAACCTTTTTCAAAAACTGCTTTAGAAATATAATAAAGGAAAGTAAATATCAACGTAGATTCATAAGTAGTAATTACTTTGTTTCTCTAGATGTTGTTGTTCAGTGTTACTACTGTTGTTATGGCCCTCATGAAGGACATTATATCGGCGTATGTACTTTCATGTGCCTGGTTGTGTGATGTAATGTGCTGTGTAGCGGACCAGCATGCTTTATGTTCGCAGTGAGGAACCCATGCAAGGGCACCTGCAGCCACCTGTGCCTGCTGAGGCCTGGGGGTTACTCGTGCGCCTGCCCTGAGGGAACCGGCTTCGTCTCAGGCAGTAACACCGATTGCGACGCAGGTACCATTTTGATCCGGTTTCATTTCCGATTGGGTGTGAATGTTCGGTGGGATTTTCACTGTCCTTTCTCCCGCTTCCCGACAGGCTTCGACCCCCCACCCATCATACCTCCTCCATGCAGATGCCAGAACGGTGGAACCTGCTACTTCAGTGATAACCAGGCCCTGTGCAAGTCAGTCTATTTATTCAGAAACTACAAGCCCACTAATTCTATGTGCCCTGGTTCTTTTTGTGCTCCTGTGTCAAACTGGGATTTTTAAAGAGAAAGAAGGAGGTATTATATCTAGTTCTGATGTCTTTCGTGGTATTACAGGTGTCCACCTAACTGGAGTGGAGAGTTCTGTCAGAAGGATGACTATGCAGCTCTTTCTGCTTCAGGTGTGTGCCTGTCGTCCCTGAAATCATTGCTTTGGACATTAAGTTAAGCCAAAAGGTCAAACTCACCTATCCCTCTGATGGCTTTCCTGGCTTGTGCACTTGAGAGAGGGACACACAAACACTCGCACACACACACGTACACACACACGCAAGCACACATACACACACGTACACACACACGCATTAACTGGCTGACTTTTTGTGCAGTGGGCATTGCCATCGGAGTGTCTTTGCTTCTCCTGCTGCTCGTGGGTGGCCTGGTCTTGGTCGTACAGAGGAAGGCCAAGATCCTGGAGGCACTTAATCATGTCCACATCCCCACATTCAGGTGAGTGGGCCAGCAATGCCAATACCATCAGAGTGTCTGTCATCTTATAAGCCAAAGCTTTACCTATGCTAAATTGGAACTAAACATGCACCTTATCATAATGCTTTTATGTAGATCATATCAGTATTAATTATGATAACATTTCGTTTTTTATTTTTTTTGTTATAAGTAGTACAGTAGCTAGACTTATATATATATATTTGTTGTTTTTAGTAGTTGTTGTGTTCATATCAATGTTCTTATTATTTATAATATCTTTTGCAATATAGACAATATGCTTTTCTGCTTTACAAGATACCCTGACAACTCAATTGAAACATTCTTGTACACTCCTTCTTGCAAGTCCTTTAAAAGGTTTTACACCCACCATTTAAATTAAATTCACATTCCAATTCAATCTCTCGGGAAGATTTCAAGTGCAGTCTCTACTACATCCACCGACTGCCTTACTGGCTGAAGGATAGTGTTGCAATTTCCCATATATAATGAAAGCTGAATGTTCCTGGAAGATCACATGACAGACGTTCCTTCTAAAATAATACGGTTTTGTGATGTGATGATTCTTTACTCCTCAACACCCTTGCTGGAGGTGAATCACATGGACAACGCTACATAATTGTTTCCTTGATTATGCTTAAAAGCAATTTTACTCATTTAATTTCATATCCCTGCCATCCTGTTTGAATTCTTGTTCCCAGAACGCACCTCTTTGCAAAGCTGCCGTACCACATGTTCCTGACAGTGCAGTGCTTAACTCCAATGGTGGAACAGGGGTATATGACTGCTGCTCTCTTTGGTTCATCTGCCCCTTTTTAGGAATTGGACAAGTGATTCTGCTGAGCAGCAGGACCGGCACTTTCCTCCCGGAGTACAAGTGGATGTCCACAGCCCGAGCCTCGAGAAAGTCAGTTCCTTCCTGTGTTCATGGAAGCCATCCTCTCTTAATAATTTTAATCTCAGAAAGAAATTTCAAACGAGCTTAGGAAATGCTTGAAATATCCACAAAAGCCACTGAGCCCTTAATGTGTATTATAAAGAACTAGTGTTCTGTCTGATGCATGTAACAGTGCAGACAGCGCCTTTCCATTATAAGGGACTGCATGTTATGTTGGTGATATACAGCTGCAGTGGCACATGTTGAGCAGCTGTAGCTGCTTTCTCATTCTCTGTGGATTGGACTGTATGCATTAAACTGTATCCGACTTGCCATCAGGGCCTCCTGTTATTGCTTTTTTTCTAATGAGCTGTGTTGGCCCTTTTATCTGGTTATCTCCTGGTTTTTTTTTTCTTTTTTTCTGCTGTTTCCGGTGTTGATTTTTTGTTGTGCTGTTGTGCATGGCATTCGTTTAGACGCACATTTAAGGACGAGATCACCCCCTCTGATCTAAAGCTGAAAGAGAATAGTGAAAGAAGGGCAGGGGGGCATAGACACTGGGCATGGTGGGCGTTGAGAAAGGGTACCAGTGGTCCCCATGCGTCTTGCGGCTGCATTCTTCTTGATGATAGCCCTCGCCCTTCCTCTCGCGCCCTGCAGCTGAACGAAGTGGAGGCCGTGAAAGCGGACGAGCCCGCGGAGAGCTTCGAGAACCCGGGCTACGCGGCCGACCCCGGCGGCAGAGCCGCCCCCTTCAGCTTCGCTACGCAGGTGACCGCCATCAGCGCCGCAGCCAAGGTAACTGTCGTCCACGGAACACAGCCGATTCCGCTGCTCTGAATTTACGGCCCGGTGACGTAGGCCCCGCGCTGCTAACGGGTCTGGGGTTCCAGGAGAACTTCGTGAATCCGGCCTATGCTGCTGAGTTCAGGATGACCCCCGTACCAAACGGCATTTCTAGACCCGCCACCGCTGCCAGCATGCCTGAGAAGGTAACCAATCCGTGAAAAAACCAACTGCCTTAGAATGTGTGCCTTAGGTTTGTATTACACAAGGATATTGACTCGTATTCCTTGAAATTCACATTCAAGGACACCTTTGAAAATCCCGCCTACACTGTAGAGCCCACTGAGGCAGCCATGCCGGGTGGCATTACTAAGGCGTCACCCATGGCTAGCTCTCTCACCAATGATAAGGTAACCAGCCGCTGGAAAGAAACAACAACGTATTGTATTGTGTGCTTTAGTTCTGCATGGCTCAGTGTTTGCGATTTTATTTCTGCTGTGATCCCAGGAGACTTTTGAGAATCCTGCCTACGTCGCAGACAATAAAGATGTGCCATCTGAATCTGACACTGCTGCTACTGAGGTAACCGTGACGAGAAGATATTAAGATAAAGTATTCCACTGCGTGATTCGCCTTTGGAGATTTTTAGATTATGGAACTTAATATTCTGCTGGAAGTTTCTCACAGTATGCAGTGAGTGATTGCCACGGTCGTCATTACCGATATGAAAATAAAAATGTGATACTCCAGAACATTAACCGCAACCTCATAATGAAGCCCAACATTAATCTTGTTTAGTGCTGCAGGGTTATGATTTGAAGTGTTTTCTAGTCATTGGAGATAATTGAATTATTATTCTAATCAATGTATATCTCCATCTCCTCATTTGTTAAGAAATGAAATGCAATAAACAAAAGCTTTGGCTCACTAAATCTTGAAAAATGCCCCTGAGTTCTATTGTAGAATTCATAAAAGCCCTGCACCCAAAGGTTTTGGCATATGGCTTCCATCAGTGAAATGGTGTTGCACGCTAATGGCAGGTGTATATGCCTACTTCTACAGCCGGGTTGTCAAACTGAATTCCCAGGGGGCCACAGTGCCTACAGGTTTTTGTGGTTTCTTTCAATCAACTGCCAATTAAGGGCTTGTGGATAGATTATTTAGCCAATCAACCAATCAGTGATCAATAAATTACTGGTGCCAAGCACACCCTGAAAAACCAGCAGAAACTGTGGCCCCGGGACAGGAGTTTGACACCTCTGCTCTGTACTATCACCATGGTTTAAAGCTAATTAGAGATAGTCTACCAATCAGAGCCTCTACTTTCAGGCTATTAGTGACTACTTAAATCATGGCAGCAAATCCAAAATGTAAAATGGTTCATAGGTCTATGAAAGTCAATAACTACAATTCAGAATATACAGTACTTGATATTTTGGCTATGATGAAGACTATAGCCTACCTGCAAAATCCAAGGTCTGACTGACAGTTCTTCTCTAAATAGCTTGTATACCTGTGGTGATGCTATAGAGCGAGATATATAAGACTATGGGCTCTATTTATATCAATGTTGCACAGCTTGTGGATGCATTCAATGGTGCGACAAGCACAGCTCAAAGCACGTGGCACAGGTGGAAAATGGGATGGATTATGTTGAATATATTATCAGCTGGATTCATTCATAGCCAATCAAATGACCTCTTTTCATTCCCTTTAAGAGCCATGCTCATTGCGCTGGGTGTAATGCCAATTTCCGTTGTCTACCACTGCAATAGAAGACAAGGATAACAATGTACTAATCAGGCATTTCTCCCAAGAAGTTATTTTGCGGGAGGTGCAGGTTTTAACTACATAATAGAAATTTGTTCAAATTTTCTTCCGTCAGAATAAAAAAAAACATTGCCTAAACATACAATAGCATACAATGCAGGCGACTTTCTGCTTGGTTATTACATTACATTACATTACATTACAGGCATTTGGCAGACGCTCTTATCCAGAGCGACGTACAACAAAGTGTATAACCATAACCAGGAACAAGTATGACGAAACCCCTAGAGAGAAGTACCGGTCCAAGTACAGGGAACAACCGCATAGTTCAACTTGGACCCTGATGGTTAAACTGATTAACACTAACAACGAGAACGGCAACAACGCAATCTATGGAAAAATAAAAATAAATAAAAATACAAGTAGTCGTTAAGACAGGCGCATCAACTAAGTCACCTATGAAACAGCTGCCTAGTTACAACCCTAAGTTTAGTCATTTACAGGGGGGGAAGGGAGGGATGGGGAGAGGTGCAGCTTGAAGAGGTGGGTCTTCAGTCGTCGTTTGAAATGGGTCACAGTCTCAGCTGTTCTGACCTCCACAGGGAGGTCATTCCACCATTGTGGGGCCAGAACAGACAGGAGACGTGTTCTGGAAGTGCAGGTGCACTTATTATTTTGTCTTCCCGGTTAGCATGACACGCGTATGAACTTTATTTTAGGTTGCTGAATGATACACCCTCCAGACAAAACAATAACTTGGCTTGTTGTTTATCTGTCTCTCTGATACTCAGCACTCCCTGCAGATGTTAAAATTTGCTTGGGAGGAGATAACTAATGCAGTTAGTGCATGCAGCTTCTGTATACAATTCTGGCAAAAAACTATGGAAACAGTGCAGTGTAGTTTTATCTATGCCCTTTCGTCTGTTGTGGTTTCTCTGAGCCAAGCTCAGTTGTTGTCTTGACCACGAGTGGTAATGACATTCTGTAATCATCAGTAATGTGAAATAAAGTATACAAGCCAAAAAACATTTTTCTGTCTTTGCACAACTATTGTCATCTAATCTAGAAAAATACTGCACATAGAAATATATGTTCAAACTGATTATAAAATTTAATTAGACTGCTCAATTATTTTGGTATGAACTTATAGGGAGGCAAAAAGGGAGGTGTAATCATTATTACTTGTTTAACACAAATGCTAATTATTGGTTTATTTTTGTTTTATGTTGATGTTACATGTATTACATATTACATTATTAAAATGCAATACCATTTCACTGATGAAGGCAATATTCTGAAATGTTTCAATCAGCGAGTGGTGATCTTTTCTGTATGTAGTCACTGGATTCTTTAGATATGCACCACTGTTCTTAACACCGCTGTGATAATATCAAAGTCAATTTCTATGTAAATGTCTTAAAGAATGGTTGCATGTTCTAGAGAAGGTTAGTATGCTGTGTGCAGAGGGTTTCATATTGGAATTGTATTATAATATTTTATTTCACCTCAGAATGTACTGCTTATGGTATGTAAAATTATAGAAACTATCTATGCATATAACTTACTGTGAAATGCACATACATATATTGTAAAATAACCTCCAGAATGCTAACAAACAATTGTGTATATATTGCATGAAACTCTTCTCTTAATACTTTTAGGATCAGAACCAGCAAGAGAATCTCCCCCGAACTAAAGAACCCGATGGAATTTTCATAAACCCAGCGTATGAGGTGAGTCATGGGGAAGGGAAGCGAAGCATTTTATCCGAGCCCGACGCGAGCTCTCGCAATACCGCAGACGTGCCTCCGGGGGGACCGCGCGCGGGCGGGTCTTCTGAAGCGCCGTAAGCGGCGACAGATATAGCGGCGGAACAGTCGCTCACCGGCTCCAGCGCGGCATCCCTCCCCAGTTGTGATCCCTGCTCCGGGGCCAGCAGTCGCAGGCTGAGTCCCGGTGCACGTGGCATTAAACAGAGAGAGAGAGAGAGAGACTGCACCCAGTGATGAATGGCCCTGCCTGAAGAGGGCCTTGATCTGCATCGGGGAGCGCTGGGGGACCGGGGGGGTGACGGCGCTCAGCGGGGGTGAACGTGGGCAGACCTTGACGTCCCCTTGAAGGCGCGGCGGAGCGGCGGGGCGAATGACGCTCGGGAGCCCCCCCGACCGGCTGCTGAAGCACGGTGGCAGCGCGCGAGCGCGGTCGCTGCTGCCAGTCCGCCTCGCTGAGCCGCCGCCGCCGCGCTGGCAGGCCCCGCTCCGCGCCAGCCGCCCCGCTGGCTCCGCGAGCCGCGGTCTGTCAGGTCGCCATCTGCCCCCATCTGCTTCCCCGGCCGCGGCCCCCTGCTCTTTTACGACCTCGTCGCCATTTGACCGCCCCCTTTATCTGGGGCTGGCTGCAACCAAAGCAACCCGGCGAGCCTTTGTTTATGACAGGGGGGAGTGAACCGTGAATTCGGATTAAAAACAAAAAAAAAAATGCCTGACCGTAAATCAAGGACCATGTCTCGCGGTCCAGATGTCTCATACCGACAGTCTTTGTCACATTTTGTTTGCCGTGGATTTATGTACGCTGGGTCTGTTTGCGTGCGTTGTGGAATTGTCCTTAATTGTCTATTCTTTCTTCTTCACAGGACTCCACAATCACAGCCGGTATGGGAGAATCTACCATCTGATCACTTGTTAAAGCGACAACAGCTTCCCAGCCAAAAAATTTGACGCTATCTGGAAACTCCCATAACTTGATTGCCGCCTTCACGTACCTTCTGACTTGACCCTTTGCCTTTTGAATCGGACTTTGATGTCCCCATTGTGTGGTTGAATCGTTGACTGTTGAACTATACCTCCCCCATCCACATAATTGCATTAAGCCATTTTACATCAAATTGTGTCCATGTGAATGTTTTTTTTATGAGATGTTGCCAATTTAACCTCTTGGTGGTCTGTCTATTTGCAAGGTTGTTGTAAGGTTAGATACCGACAGAGAGGAATGGATAGAGGCCATGCAGTAGGAAAGAGGTGTGGGAGGAAAAAGAGTGTGTTGATAGATGCTGAGTTTTTGTGAAAGTATGTACATTAATGGAAAACGCAGATGGCATTTATGACTAGGCATTAGAATTTATATCATGGGCATTGCATAGAAAATGTAGTTGATCTCGTTATTGTCTCAAACTGTGCTGTAATTATACAATTAGAATTATTATAATACATTTGTAAATCAGTATTGTCAAATATGTTATTTCATTAGAAATAATCATTAATGACCTGTCCAGAGTGTATTCATTTTTCTCACCAAATGCATGCTGTGATAGGCTCCAGCCCCCCCAAACCCAAACTGTGTTTCAACAGTCTTGGATGTCGTGCCTCGAATCTGAAAAAAGAAACGTGTCTGATAGCTGTCAGGCACATTCACATCCACAAACTGAAAAGTGGTTACTGCTAATGAAAAAAATTCTGATGTCAAATAATTCATAACATGTATTAAAATTCCATCTTCAGAGGTAATAAGCATTATAATGATAACTCTCCTCAAGGGGAAAATACGAGGGCCCCATAGCTTAAAACACACAGACAGTGTGCTCTCCAACAACGTTAGTCTGATTCTCATCATATTTGGCATCCATGATCTACAGCATGTCCCTGTGTTAAATTGCAAAGGAAATTTTAATGTGTCCAAAGATGGGCGGCAGACAACAATTTTCATTTAACTAAAATGGCTGACCATGCCCAAATTATTGCGTACAGATTTAAGATTATTGCAACAATACTTCAGGGATGATAGAAACCCATATTATGGATGAGCTTGCACTGGCATGTACAGGCTATTGCATTTATGGGGTACCGTACCACTTCAAAATAACAATTTTTAAATAAGTACTACAGATGTAGCCTTACATTCAATACACACCAAAAGAGTAATGGATCATATATGGATGAGATTTATAGTCCATGACAAAGTACCCCCCACAGCGAGTGCTGCATTAGCACAAAAATACATGTGATGCCTATACATCTCCATACATGAGGGGATTAAGAAAATATTTGTTAATTTGAAAAAAAAACAAAACAATTTTTTTCCTGCAGTACACATACTATAGAGTTTGCATACACATTTCCATGTCAGTTCAATTTCAATTTGTGCATTGATCATCACATAAGATAAAGTCTATTGAATTTATAATAAAATCTGTGCATATAGAAGTATTACGAATGAGGTCCCTGGAGAGTTTCCTGGGAGCATGCCAGCTGGAGCCTTCAACATCTCTACTAATGATAGAGACTGAACCATGTGACTGAACCATCCAATGAAACCTCCAGAACAGACAAGCTTCTTTTCTCTCTTTTCAACATTAGGGTACCCAATCCTTCTGGAGTATGTTAAGTCTCCTCTATTGATATTTCATCTACAGAATAATACATCATTGCAATGCTTATATTATTCCCAAGGCTGTATTGTGAAAGGAGACATATTAAAAATTGATTTTTTTTTGCCTTTTTTTTGTTTTGGGGACACCCGTTTTTACTTGAGGGACATTGGTTTTTATATGAATTCTTTTGAAGATGATGCTAAATTAGTTAACAGAGCATGAAACAAAAATGCCATTGAAAATATTTAACTATTTAAGTCAGCTCTTTTCTCGGTTCGCAAATGCTCAAATTCATCAAAATAATTTCACAATCAGCCCGACTTTCCTCATAAAGATTTTTTTTTTGAGCCATTACTCATTTGTAGATAGAAGCATGTAGAGAGGGTGTTATGTCAACACAGAAGTTACGCACTTATTATTTCAGTCTTTGGGGTTGTTTGTCCTGACTCAAAATTCAAAGCGGATTGAGCAGGCAAAATATCTATTTTCCTTTTTTCACTTTCAAAATGATCATATGAAGTGAGTATGATTTTTGTTTCCCTGAGTAATTTTGACCTGCATTCAATACAGCTCACCGCCTTGTCGGAGGATTGGCTTTCCCTGGCTTAAGATTGATGGGGTGCTTCACAGCCTTGCCATTCAGATCCATTCATCGGAATTGCCTTAGGTGGGAAACAGGGAAACAATTCAATATCTATTGAACAACATGCAACCCGAGCCCAGCAACTGCCTTAAAGAACTTCACCCCGAACACTCAGGAGCTCTGGGTCAGTCATGTTGTGGGACAGACCATTCGAAGATATGAACGGGTTATTGTGTAGCTATGACAATGACAAAAAATTCGGACAGCCATGTGTTCATCAGACCGACAAACCTTTCTTTTAACCTGCACTCACCTACACGATTATGCTCTTGCTCAGGTCTAAGTATCTATTTGAAAGACAAAACTCCACAGGTATAACAGATGAGTCAGAGGATTCTGAGAGAGGAGATCACCACCCACTAGTCAACTAATCCCCTACAAGCAAACACTGGAAACAAATTATACATGATGATAGATTGCCTCTGAATGTGATAACAGAATTAATGTGAATAAGAATAAATATTGCAGCAGTGCACTGAAGCCCATGTTGAATAAGGATGCTACCTGCAAGTCTCTCTCCCTCCATCTTTCCCTCCCTCTCTCTCTCTCTCCATCGCTACCTTCCTCTCTCCTTCCCCCACTGGTGCGGTTGTAATTTATTTTTATTTATGCAACACTGCAAAACCCTGCATTAAATTCAATTAGAAAATTTCAAGCAACATGAATGTTCAGAGGCTGTGTGCTTATTGGCTGCCCACCAGCATTTTTAAAGTTTCAATCTAACGGTGCAAAGGTGGTGGTGTGAGAGTGATGCAGGGGATTTTAAAAATATTCCATTGGCTAAAAGCAGTACTGATGATTCTAACAATTATTATAATATATCAAATCTACAAAGGTCTGCATCTCATCTAAGCTCTTTCAGGCATTCAGCAAATCATAAAGAGCAAGTGTACACCTTTGAATTTCACCATGGGTATTCCTCCAAAACAATTTCCCCCGCTAGTATACAGTATATATTCCTGTCTCACGTTGTGTTTACCACTAGGAACTTGAACATGTCTGATCATCAGCAGAGGTGTGCTTCCCTCTACTCCACAGTGTTTTGATGTGAGGACAAGGGTGTCCTCAAGGACCATTCAGTATTCTTTTTGAAAAGGAGCATGTGATCATGAAAAATGTAGTGCATTAACGAGCCCTCGTTAGCATTCCTTCCTCTGCTTAATGGACAGTCAGGGGGATGGGACCCCCCATAGATGTAAATCCTGTCTTAGAAGTTAGTAGTTAAGGACCTAGTTCTGAGTGGCACTCAACCTTGAATAAAGATGTACGCGTGTATGTTGCAGTTTTGAAGTGGGCTTGACAGAGAAGCCACCGCAAACCATTTCTCTTTCGCAGCTAAATTCATTGGCTGTCCACTTCTTGTTCTTACATTTTATTTACTTTCTCATTCAATGGGAAAGGACGTATCAGAAGTGACATATAATGTTTAGAATTTATTTTTCAGGGACACTTATCATGTCAATTTTTAAATAAAGGGCATTGTTTAAAAAATTCAAGCTCCCTGTTCACTCCTTCTTTCAAATACAGTGGTCCATGTTTCCATCCCTCCTCTCCCACACCACCTCGTTATACACACACAAGATGGCCTTTTTTCATGTAGATGAGTACTGTCTTTCTGTACAGGAACTAGAATTGACGGAGGACTCGGCAGCACTGAGACAGACTTGTAAATCCAATCTTACATTCTAAATTGGGAAGAAAATGAAAAAAAGGAAAATGGTGAAAAAACTGATGGACTGGCTTGCAGATATTCATGGAAGACCTGACAGATGGACTCCCTCGAAAGAAAGAAAGCAAAAAGACCTAAAGTTCTAGTAAAACGGGACAGGGGGTGACGATGTGCGGGTGGGGGAACTGAATTTGTGTTTGCTTGGGACTGAGCGGCTGGCTCCCATTTGACAGTTTTATGAGCATCGGGACAAAGGCAAAGCCTAAGGCCCCGCTTTCTGGAGGAGATCTAGCTGAGATTGATGGTGGCCATTGACACAGAAGTCACTGAACCATTCTGAGGTGTTAATATTGCTTTTCAACCTTCAGACTATTCCACAGGCACTTCGTGCACAAGCAGAATTTCACCTGCTCCTTGTGTACCAGAGGAGAATCTCTTCGTTTCGCCTTATTTAGTAAATTGGTTGTGATATCGAGTTATCGTAAACAGTATCATTTGAATATACAGGACATTATCCAGTTGCTGCTGTTACTAAATGTAATCCTCATTTTAAGAAGCAATTCAAATTTGGCCCTGTACTATATGTTTATCTAAGATGTTTTCTTTTCTAAAATCTTTTCTCAATGCACACGGTGGCTGCCAGAAATTTTCCTGTAAAAACTAGGTCAATGATAGCAGATGGCAAGTGCAAGAGATAATGCTGGTTTGGTGATTGCCCTATGATATGATTTAATATAATGGTACAGAGGACAGATTTGCCTTTTTTTTTTTGTTTCCATTAAATAAATTATCATCCATTGTATAAACACTGTAATTTAAGATTTAATTTCTGGGTGTTTTACATTATAGCTTCCCAGCATATAGATTATAAATCTGGCAGAATGGGCACACGGTATATCTTTTTCATCATATTTCTGAACCAAATTCACAAAACAGGAAGCAGAATGTAACATGCTTCAGTGTTAAGGCTGCAGCTGTCACCCCAAGTCATTCTGTCTACTGGGGCAGCAGTGCCCCACACTGGGCAGGCAACCAGAAGATCAAAGGTTATATGGTTTAGTCTTTGAGTCACCTAACATGAATTGCCTCAGAAAATATCCAGCTATATAAATGAATAAAATATAAACAATCCATTATCCAAGCTGCCCTAGATAGAGCATGTTGGCAAATTAAAAATAAAACAGATTATGGATCTTTTCTCTGGAACTCTGCTCACATTTACTTAAATCCTTCCTTGTGTGTTGTCAATATCCTCAGTTATGTCCCTTTACAGATTTGAAGACATGTGCCAAGGCTTAATGCGTGCAAGAGTGAAGAACCACATCGATAACCTGAAGGCTCTGCACAGCTGTATGAAAAGCTAGATTCCAAGCTGGTATACATGTTTTTCTTTCTTGACTTTCTTATAATAAATTGTTCATACAGAAACATGCAGAAATACTCCACCACCTGACAAAATAAACAAAATTTAAATTAAAAAAAATTATAAAAATATATAACCATAAATAAAATACTTTTTAAGATGTATTAGACTGAACTAACTATAATTACCTCAATATTGCATGCATTTTGATTAATATTGCTTCTCAATATGAAGCTTTTTAGCAGGTTCTTCAGCAAGAATTAATTGGCTTTATGATTCAATTTGAATAGAAAAAGATTTATGTAGAATCATGATTAAATGTTAGATGCTATCTTCTGAATCTAACATTCTGTTTATTCATATGTGTCTTACGTACAAATGTGAAAATAATCTTTGAGTGTCAACAGGAAAATAGTGCACTGTCTTAGAAAATGTGCTGCTGCCTGTCTTGACCAGAGCTCCCTTGAAAAAGTGATTTTTAATCTCAATGGGACCTTATCTAGTTAAATAAAGGTTTAAACAAATAAAAAAAAAAAACAAAACAAAAAAAAAAAAACATGATAAGTAACTTTATGATATTCACACCAGCAAAAAATCAGTCACTTGCATATTGAAATTCAAGTGGTAAATGTTCAGTTTGTTTGGGGCTAAGCTGTGCTTTATAATGCAATGATTTAATGCATCAAGGGATTTTATCAATATTAACCTTTTTCATAGACCTGAGAAAATAGAAAACAAGAAAAATAGTTTATATAGGCACAGCATTCATTTAAACATGCTAAATGGACAGGCAGTCATGCGCACAATCACATAGACAGATGTTCATAATGTAATGGCTGAACTGCAACAAGAAGATGTAGTACGATCTATTACTGTATATGGTCCATCAAAATCCTCTCCAGAGGGCTGAACATTATAATCTGAAAGACTGCTATTTTGAGCAGATGGTAAAACCTACACTGCCTTTATGTCCAGAAGAAAAGCATTAAGCAGTCTGGGCTCGACATTTACAATGACTCTGAATATTGTATTAAAGGCAGAGGTCATTACTGTAGCCTGTCCCTGCCTGCAGTTTGGCATGTATATACTGCTGTGATTGGTTAAAATCACAAATCTTCCAGATAAATTAAATAGTCTTGGCCCTGAGTGAATATGCCATTGTACATAATATTCTGGATTTGGAAGCTGAGCCCGATAACCAGAATTTGAAGGCTGACAGTAAAAAAACTCAGATTAGGTCACTATGAAGGTTTTACAGGGGAATGGTAGGTATGCACAGGGATGTATAAATGGTAGAACACAGGAATTATTTTTGCATTGCAGTGTGCATTTTTTGACCTTTTCAATGAATTATATATTCCAAAGAATTATTTGACACTCCTGAAATATATAAATGTGGCCTATAAATTAAATTCATAAAGGTGCATTGTCTTCGGTCCATATGATTTTTAAAGGTTATTCTCCTCAGATTAGACAGTGTGACAATACAGTGACAGATATTTGTAATAAGTCATTTAGTCCAAATAATACAGAAGCTAGATTTGATCATTTTGGTAAATAAATGTGGTTAAAATATTAACATACCTTTGCATAAAAAAATAAAAAAAAACATTAAATCCTGTCAATATGCTCATATATCTCTCAAACATGGCACCAATTTACGAAATCCATTCCATTTTGAAAGGGTCAACAGATCTCTGATTCAATTAGTACCACCGATTTGAGGCTTTCTCTCCCCAGGAGCACGGCCTTTGTTCTGATTAATGAGCCTGTGTGGAAACAGGACTCCTGCGGTCCTCCTTGAAACCTTTGCGTCCTCTGAAGCCCGAGAGCAGCTGCTCCGCTACAGCCAGATAATGAGAGGAGGAGGAGGACTATGCTCAATAGTCAACTCTTTACTATGGCTCTGACAGAATGGATCACACAACCACGCCCACGTTCTCTTGGACAGCTACCATCTACACATACTGTGCTCTACACACACGATGATCACACACAACACACATGCACTCTCCCTCTCTTGCAGACACATGCCTCCTTCCTTTCCCTGTGTGCACGTGCGTGTGTGTGTGCGTGTGTGTGTGCGCACAGAATGCATTTGTACATGGTCCATTTGGTAGCACAGACATCCCTGGGGAATGAAAACACAGTACAAAGGCACTCACAACAGCCCACAGCCCTGTTTACCTCCCCGGTGTGTCGGGCTCATGGATCTGACAGCTTTGTTTCCTCATCATTATACAGTACATGGTTTGTCAGAGGACAGCAGGACCACAATCACAACAGAGCAGAGGAGCTTTGCCATTTTTGTCTGTTATATGTCTGAACATCAATCAAACCAAGGCCTGTCAAGTACATGCCGTTACCCGGAGCGCAGAGAGAGAGCAAGGATGGAGGGAGGAAAGGAGGTATGGCAATAGATGAGCGGAGAGGTGGATGGGTGTGTGCATTTGAAACCTGCACTACGGGAACTGTGGAGGAGGGAAGCGGGAGTGATGCTGGTGGGGAGGGAGTGAACTGCTCGCGTGACAACATCGAGTGATCGATCTGCGTGTATTTCTACACAGATAACGTCTGTGAGTTCAGACAAAAAATGTTCATTCACAATCAGTGAGGAAGACAGTGGGGGGGGAGCGGGAGAGAGAGAGAGAGAGAGAGGGAGGTAGAGCAAGGGGGAGGGAGAAGGGGGAGGGAGAGCAAAATAGAGCAAGCGAGAGGCAGAGGGAGAGAGAGAGAGAGAGAGAGCGAGAGAGAAAGGAGGAGGCAGCGGCGGCGGGCTTGCACAGAAGCGAGACGAGGAATTAGGTGCAGGCTCGGAGGAATCAGGCGGCCACCATCGGAAACCAAAGATCACAGAAATTAAGGTAGGGACGGCGTTTGCGTTCGCAAAATTCGGTTGATAATCCAGCGGGCTCGCGGAGCCACAGAGCCAGAGGGGGGAGGAGAAGGAGGAGAAGGGGGGCAGAAGATTTAGAGGATTGAGGGATTGGGCTTTTTTTCTGGGCTGCTCATTGGACGGCGCGTGCCAGAGCGCTGCAGGAAAGCCGAGCAGCAGCGGAGGCAGAGGATGCTGCGCTTCTTGGCGTAAGCGATGGATCTGGGTCCTTGCACAGTCTGCGTACGGTTCTACATGTAGGCTCTGGTCCGTGCCGTTGAACGTGGCTGCGCACTATTGTGGTAAGGAGGCAGGGAGTCAGAGAATATTGCAGGACCGCGTGCGTCGTGAGTGTGGTGTTTTAACGAGGAGTGACTATTCCGTCCCCCCCCCCCATCTCTCACTATTCGCTGTTTGACTCCTTTGATTCTGCAGATTTGCTGTGCATGCGTGTCAATGTGTGGGCACATCTCCCTCTGAGTTTGTGTTAATGTGTATGCATGTGTACATATGTGCGCCTGACTGTGTGCACGTGTGTCTGTGTGTGCGGGAGCCTTGCTTGTCATGTGCGTCGGTGCTCTCGTCTCATAGCCACAGCCGGAGCTGTAAAAGTTGCATTAATTAGCGCAGCGGGTCTGTGAGCAGATGAAAGCAGGGGTTTGAGGAGTTGACTGCTTGATGAGGCCGTATGAAGCACTTTGCAAAGCCTGCGTATGACAGAACCCGGGTCTCAGCATGGGAACGACCGAGCGCCACAATTTGGGTACCTGCAAAAAAGCACAGCAGCTGCCTGCGTTTGCTTTCTCTGGCTCCTCAGGCGCTGATATGGATGGGGGGAGTGTGGGGAGGGGGAGTGGGGAGGGGAGTGTTTTTGTGCATTTCCCTTACGTGGCTCCAGTCATGTCCTCAGGGCTCCAGGCTTCTGTTTAATCCTCAACTTTTCCCAGCGTGGTGCAGGCCAGTGGGACAGCACCTACTCGCCCCCTGTTCTCTGCAAAATTTAATTCAGCTTCAGAGGCGATCATTCCCTCACATAGCTCTGATCTAGTTGTGCTGGCACAGCCCTACGGAGTTTGCTGTCTTGTTTATTATTGTAGTATCAAGGTGACAAAATGATTATAGCAAGGATGAGAACTGCGCATGCATATTTATGAATCTGCAAAACAGTTTATTAAAAAATCATCAATGTAAAAAAAAAAATCCCTAAATAAATGATTTGCAATGTGATGCAACTAAATCTGTAACCATGGGGATGGAAGCAATGGAAAAAAGAGACATTCCATTTATTTGGCAGACACTTTTATCTGAAGTGACGTACAATAATTGGATACCGAAAGGTCATCGGAGAGACAAGGGTTATCGGCAAATTCAGATTTTGAGCCTTTGAGGGATATTCAAAGTTTAACCTACAACAGCATCAGAGGACCAAATGGAGGTGTGGTTGCCAGCTCTCGGCAGTAGGGGAATTTTGGAGGGAGGTGGGAATTTTTCTTTATGCTCAAATCCCCCACCACAGAGTCCAGGTGCGCTTGAGTGACTGAGTCATACACAGACTTTCAATGTAACTGGGCTCGAGTCATTTCTGACACATCATGCACAATACAGGTCCGACTCGTACATGATGAGGTTAGGAGACTCTGGAAGCCGTTGCAGGATAGACATATCTGTTAAAGAGACCTTGTCTCTAGTGCAGGGGACTTCTCTGAATGGCAGATGAGCGACTTCCTTCGATTCACTGTAAAACAGCAGGGCTTGTTTGTGGCAGACTGAATGGGAGACTGAAATCTCACAAACCCCATAATGGGCTGTCAGTGAATAGTCAAATGCTTGCAAATACTGAAAGATCAATTATAATCAGTAAGACAGGGTTTGTGAAGCCTCATTTTCACCTTGCCGGGCTGAGCCGACAGCACGAGTTAAATGGGCCACATATAATCCCGACCTAGGGGTGGCAGAAGGAATATCCTCTAACCATGACCGAGGCGCCGCAACCAGAATCTGCCAAAGGCCCAATCTGATAATCTCTCACCAGTTGTTGTTCATCAGGAAGTGATTTGGGGAGTGGATGTGGGGATTGCTGATGGGAAGCAGAGGGTTTAAGATAGTTGAGGTCAGGGTCATCATCTCATTTAGTCAAGTGTGCGATTTCTGTTGGAACCAGCGTGATTTCATCAGGCACCAGGATTAGAGCTGAAACTCAGACCTGACCAGTGTAAGGGTTGGATTTAAAGCATGCGCAGCCACTTTTAACCTACGTAGCCCAGGGCTCTTTCGAATGTCTGGTCCATGCCTTTGCTTGCCAATGGATCAGAGAAGTCGACCAAGCACAACTGATGAAACCATTAGTCCTCCACACTAACAGGCAAGAGTACTCAACCAATCACGGCTGACTAAATGGTCAGTCTGCCGCTCCAATGGGCCACTACTGAGAACCCCAATTATGTGCAAGCATTGTTTGATTTTGTGTTTGAGTTTGCATTGCCATGGAGCTATCATGGAAAATCTCTATGGGTCCTGATTTGAGATGTATGCTGCGAGATATAATCATTTCTGCAGGCCAGGTTCACAGTCTTTTTTTGTTGTTGTTGCATGTTTCACTGGAATCATGTCTGCTGTATGGAAAGAGAAGATCTATATTGTATATTGCAGAATCCATCATGTTAGTTATTTGAAATATCTCCGCATTGATTGAGATGGCCTTGTCCATATCGCTTGATGAAAACATAGGCTGTGGCAAAATAATGACAATGAAATACGATGCAGCAATAACTGACAGGAGGAAAGAGCACTGGCTTTGGAATGAGATTTCTCTCCATTCTCCAGACCCTCCCACGACTGTTAGATTGAGGGTGCCATTAATCCCTGTGTTAATGAAACAGCAGGCAGTTATCCACAGGGCCTTGTCTGATCCAGTGGGCTCTCCATCCTACATTTTGATTTAAATTGAACGCAACCCAATGACCATGCCAATCATCAATGTAGCTACATATTTAGACTATAGCAGTGGTTCTAAAATTTGGTCCTGGGTGACTGCTGTGTAGGCTGGGACCTGGAATTCATGCTTCATGACATGCATAGTTATTTCTGACAACGTCTAAAGAGGGTAAATAATCACTCTAAACACAAAAAGAAACCAATTTAGAAAAATAAACAGCTTGTTAATATTCTGGGATTGCAATTGTGGTTGGAATGAAAACCACCATACACAGGTTTGAAAGCTACTGGAATATAGGACTGATATTGCGAGTGCCAATCATAAAGAGAAAATTCGACGAAGCAAATAAAATTCAAGGTTCTCCATTCAAAATGACAAACCACAAACTCTTGACCTTGATTCTTGGTGCAACCAATTATTTCCTGCTGCTCACCGGATGTCACTGCAGCTCAGAAAACCCAGCAGGAATAAGAGAGAGAGAGAGGGAGTGCAGTTGCGATAGTGTGTGTTGCTGAATGCTGAACAGCTGCTCACCCAGCTTGTAACTGCACCATTCTTCGAGTGAGACGAGCATAAATCTTCAGGAGCTTTATCAGTGACCCACAAAAGACGAAAATGCAGATAAATCCATGGTCAGAGACAGGGATGGCGCTTTCTGGAGGTTGAAGGCATGTGGAAATAGAGTATGTGCGGTACCGAGCCTGCAATTTTTCAGCTGCTGAGAAATACTTTATATATTAGCCATTACAGAAAGCTTTAATGGGTTTAATGCAAAGTCCATCACTGCAGTTCAACCTCTGGTCTGTCCACAGTATATTGTCAGTTTCTATATAATGGCTGAGCTGTAAGAGCTGGAGGCTGTCCTAGAATGCACCCCCCTTTGGTAGGTGAAAGAAATCTTGCAGCAACATTCAAATATCAATATGGGTTAACAGGGGAATCATACATGGAGGAGGCTAGAGTTTCATTTTAGCAAATGGAGGTGGAGGAGAAGGCTCATTTTATTCTGTCTTATCTACTGCAGTAAGGAATCGTCCTATGAAACAATCCTTTCCAGAACACTCTCTGCCACCCTTGCTGTTGTTGATAATGATTATGACAGCTGCCTTGTGACCTTTGACCCATCTATCCTGAAACATTCAATGAGTTCCGTATAAGACACGATACTAAAGGTACATTGTGCGACAATGCCAGCATGTTATCTCCTCTAGTGAGCTTAAAGATGGCCCAGCCTTTTTATTAAATGGCCTTATCCCTGTTGGCCTTTTAGTTGGGCATATGGGCACATGGGAATAACTCTGTCCACTCGTCAGCCCCATGTCTCTCAACACACATGCTTTTTATATACTCACATCTCTCACAGAATGTCAGCTTGTATTAAAAATAGATTGTAATGAAGTAAATGCACTTCAGAGCCAGCCTCTCTTTTCTAATTGATTACCAATTTAGGGAATCTCCAGAAAATCTACAGATACAAATCTGGCATATAAATAAATTGTTTAATTGTTAATCATAAAAACATAATGATATGAGCATGAATCTGATTTATTTGACTTTCAGAATACATACAAAATATCCTGGTAAGGAATGAACATTATTATTATTATTATTATTATTGACAAAATTGAATCTAAACTCACAATTACACTGAGTGTAATACCTTTTCTTAAGTCCCACATGTCGGCAAAGTGAGGATTAAGTGAAATATATTTAATGTTTCAGGTCAATTTATAATACAACTCACCTTATTAAGGTTATAGGGAGATTGACACTCTCATAGTAAGCATTATGGTGACATTAAATATCAATATTTAAAGATATTTTTGGGAGGGACAGCTTTGGCTATTATGGGAATGTTGGTGAGCTGCTATGTGGAGACAGTAGATCAGGCAACAACTAAACCAAGTTACAAAGTCAGTAGTGGCACTCTGACTCATGCTCTATTCTGGTATGACCTGACCTGAAACATAGTGCCTGTAGGTATATTAACCAATTTAAGATACAGAATCACCAGGCCACCCCTGTTGACACACATACACATGCATGCATCCCACACTCACACAGACACACACATTCACACCTCAAATCGCACACCGCCCCCCAGTTCCAGTTTCTTACATCTTGTCTTTGAAGTTTCCAAGGTCCCATAATGGAAAATGGTGAATTTGAGGTTCTTGACACACAGTAGAACCAAATGCTTTATGGGTCAGTCGGAACTCAGGTATTAATACATGCATTAAGAATGTTATTTGGACAGCGCAGATTGGAGCATGCTCACATACAGTATTGCAGACAGGTAGTTACTCAGCTGGTGGCCCACCAACAAGTTGCAGCCTGCCCTGCACGTACAGCTTGTGTTGAAAGACACGTACCTGTGTAGGTGCATACTTCAGCACAAGCTGGCATCACTAAGGAGGCATCCGGTTAGAATCCACCAATAAACATTCACTACATTATTGATGCACGCAAAGGAAACACACAGTGCATCAAGGAAAGGTTATTAATAATGTTAAAGGAATGGAGGATTTCTGAAGTTGTGGCTCTGCATTGCAAACAGAAACAAAGTAATAGTACACAGTACACTGTAAGCTCCATAATGTTTTGGACAAAGACATATTTTTTTCTTGCTTCAGTTCTGAACTCCATAATTTTAGATTTGTGATCAAGCAATTCACATGTGGCTAAAGTGCAGATTTTCAGGTTTTTTAAAGGGTATTTGTATGAATTTCGGTTTTCCCAACTACCTAGTCCCCCTCATTTCAGGGCACAATAATATTTGGGACAAATGGCTTCACAAATGGCTGCCTTTGGAGTCTGCTATTGGTATTTGTCAACATGAGCACCCGTGAAAACAACAACAACAATAACAAAAAATACAGTCAAAGAGATCAGCCAAACCTTAGGCTTAACAAAATAAACTGTTTGGAACATTAATGAGAAAGAGAGCACTGGTGAGCTCAGGGCTAGTTGCCTAAGGAAGGCCTCTATAGCTGAAAACAGAAGAATTGTCACCATACTGAAAAAAACCTCCAAACATCTGTCCGACAGATTAGAAACACTCTTCAGAAGGCAGGCATGGATGTGTCAGTGACTACTGTCTACAGAAGACTTAAACAGAACTACAGAGGCTACACCGCAAGTTGCAAACCACTAGTTAGCCGCAAAAACAGGATGGCCAGGGTACATTTTGCTAAGAAGTACCTAAAAAAATGCCTTCAGAGTTCTGGAAAAAGGTCATGTAAACAGATGAGACCAAGATTCACTTGTGTCAGAGTGACTGAAAGAGTAAAGCGAGGAGGCCAAAAGGAACTGCCCAAGATTCTCAAAGTACCCACCCCTCTCATCTGTGAAACATGGTCATGGGGGTGTTATGGTTTGGGCATGTATGGCTGTCTCAGATACTGGCTCACTTGTCTTCAGTAATGATGTTACTGCTGACAGCAGCAGCAGAATGAATTATGAAGTGTACAGAAACATCTTATCTTGTACGAGTTTTTCAAAGCTAAATAGCAGAAAAACTGGCCAAGTCATTCCTCCAATCCGAATCCAATTGAACATTTTCTGAAGAGAAAACTTTAATTTTAGAAGGCAATTAGCTTGCAAAACCAGTAGGAGCTGAAGATGACTGCAGTACAGATCTGGCAGAGCATCGTCAGAGAAGATACTCAGCGCCTGCTGATGTCTATGGCTTAAAGACTTAAAGCAGTCATTGCATGCGAAGGATATGTGACAAAGTATTAAACATAACTACTTTCATAATATTAATATACAGTATCCCAAACATTATGGTTCCCTGAAATGGAGAGGCTAAGTATAAAGAAGTGCTGTAATTTCTAGTGAAACCAAAATGTAAAAAAAAAAAAAGAATCTTCACTTGAATTGTTTGCTTACAAATATAAAAGTGTGGCGTGCAGAGCCAAATATTGGCTGATAACCTAAATGTTGGCCTGCTACAGATTACAGATACAGATACAGTAGTTTTGTTGAGCAAGGAGAGTACATTTACCACACCAATCACTATTAGACCTACTTCAAGCATATGTTTGGAAGTAAGTTACAAAGACAAAATAGGATAATTTATCCATAATGCATCACTAGGAATACCATGTTCCATATACAGTAAATGCAAACTTTCAACTCACATTAACACATCCTTTCATCCATCCATCCATCCATTGTCTATAATCACTTATTTTTGGTCAGGGTCACAGGAGGTGCTGGAGCCTATCCCAGCATGCCCTGAGTGACAGGCAGGAATACACTTTGGACAAGGTTGCCAGGCCATCGCAGGGCACATCATGTTCACACAGACTACCACGATTAAGTGCATGAAGCATTTGAACCATAAACTAGTAACTTCACTGATGCACAACAATACAAATCTGCCGCAAGCATATGGTGATAAGCTCATCCAAGAAAGAAAGACAGGGTTGAACTTGGACAAGTTCACTAACGCTGGTTTGCTGCCATGCTAAAAAAGCTTCAGCATCCAGTTATATTGAAGAACAGGTTACACAATGATAGGTCTTTCAAATGGTCTGATTCAGCAGATTCAGGTGAGGAGCGCATTTACTGAGGCGGAATCGTTTTTTGCTGCTATATTACCTAAGCTGCCAAGAAACCTGCAGCACAAGGGAATTTTATGTGTTATGGTGGAACAGAAGTATAAAAAGACATTTGCAAACAGCAACGGATTAGTGTGCCAACAGAACATAAGGTGATAGTTATATGCTTGGCATTTTATGCTTAAGTATTCCTGGCTGCAAACATTTTTATGGCGGTGAACACTTTATCACTAAGTTGATACTTTGGACAATGAGGTCTTATATTGCTGGGTTATCTATTGAATTTATGACAGAAATTTTGCTGGATCAGTACAAATTATACTCTGCACTTGACTCAGGGGCAATAGGTATTAGATTTTATACCCATGATTTCATCCTCATTGGTCCAGAGTCAAGTGATCCAGCAAGAATTGTAGTCCATTATTTATTGATTGCTACACAATCACCTGCTACACATAATACATAAATGTATAATCCTCAGGACCTTCTGAATCAAAACACATGGTTCAGGTTGTCTTGTAGAATGAATCCGTAGACAAAACATACCAGCTTTTGTATGGATTTAGAATATTTTGTTTGTCTGCAAGGAACAATGCTGTTCCATCTTTCTGGATCCACTGATATTTCACAAATCTATTCTAGTTGTAAGGATAAAGCTGGGCTATATTTTCCGCTCTCCAAGCCAGAGCAGCAGGAGCAGATGAAAGGCATTTTCACACAGCTTGATGCTTCATGAGCTCACTGCTGTCACAAGAGTAGCTAGTGATTCCATTGCAATCATACTGCATCACGCCAAGAAAAACACACTTCAAGATGGCTGACATACCCAGCAGATTTCTGCCTCACAAGGTTGCTACCCAGAAGTTGCATCAGATCAAAAAATTATGCTTAGCAGCCGTTTATTCATCCCTGTGCTCACATTCATTTAAAAACCTGGAATGTTGACTAAAGCATTTTGGGATATAAAGGGTTGATGGGTCCTTCAGTTGGGAATTGACTATGCTTGTGCTTTTTTGTTTTTGGAACTGAGCTGCTCATATTTGGTATGGGGGGAATTTTGGTTTGCTGGTCTTGAACTGAAAGTATAATTTTCTCATTTCTAATTTTCTGTTAATCTAAACCTTGTATAAACTGAAAATTGCCCTGTTGTGGTGCTGCAATTCAGTATATGTGCAGTCTGCTTATTCAGGAACGTGCTAGTTTCTATTAGACAATATTACCGAAAATCCTTAGAAGATATATTTCTTTTATTTTCTGAATGGATGTGCCAAATTCAGGTGCATGATTATTCAGCTAATGGATACAACAACAAAATATAGTCACACATAGTAAAGTAGGTAGCTTAAAAAAGAGACATTTAAAATCTGTTTTTTAGACTAGGGAAATGTGTCACTGACAAAGCTATCTATGAAAAAGCTGATTGGGATATCTAACTTGCTAATGAGATAACTGGTATATCTAGCTAGCGCACTGGACACAACACAAACACTAAAAATGATTGAAAAATAGTTTGAGTTTTCTTTCTGAGTTATGCAATACTGATTCCATTCTATAAATAAATCTACAATTAAACAAATTTGTGCCAAACAATAATTTAAAGCCAAGACAGCTTTGTTACTGGCTGGCAAATTAATTTTTATTAATAAATCTGTTTATAGGAATATAAGAGGTCAAAACACAAATTGAAAGCCTTGAGAATGGAAAATTAAGGCATGGATGGAATAACTGACAACTTAACAATACAGCAACAAATAAGATTCAATGGTATTTGAGTTGATTGATTTGTTTACCATTAAATGGCATAACAACAGCTATTAGCCAATAGCCGTGGAATTAAATCCAAGTTCATTCAATTTTCTGCCTGGCCATGTGTCACAACATTTTTCACTTAAATGTACTGCAGTTGCATATTATCTTTTCAAGGAAAGCCCTGCCAGCCAACACACATGAAAGGTTTCTACAGGCATCTCTATTTGCCTGATGATATCCAGCCAATCATAATCACATATTTATCTATTGCTAGCTAGCTAAATGCAGTTAATGCACATGCACAGTGACTGACCTCAGCTAGCTTAAGAGGTTGGAAATATGATTGGCTGCTAGCTAACTAATTCTCTTACTGCCTGGCTAGTTTTTTTTATTATTTTGATGGGTTACCTCCTAGTAGTAATGTACTGTATACTGTTACTAAAGTAGTAAGAGATAATGTATATAATTAGCCGGCTTGTATATTTTCGGCATGTTGGACAATAAGGATCTGTTGGAATGAACTGCTGCATTTACACGTAATCTATGATAACATATTTGGCTTGCCAAAAGTGTGTGATAGCAGTGATTATCTGTCCAGTGGGGATGCAATGGTATGATACAGTATGACACCATCCCAAAAAATATGGCTTAATGGTTTCACAGTGTTATGTAATTATTTCTCTTTATTTTATTTTAATGTTTCATGAATGTAGCAATGCATATTACTAACCAGCCAACCTCTTTTGATGGAGAGATCAAATAGTGAGCAGTTGGTAGCTTGCTAGCTAACTGAAGTAATTGTTATGTTACTGGAAAGCTATCTTGTGTATTGTAAATGAAGCTATCTATTAATTTTAATTTGTTATTTAAGAACTCAAAAATAATTGTTAGTCAAAAATTGAATGGGATTAAGAAACATGAGTTGGCATATGAACGTCTGCTACAGACTAAAACATCACCCTTTGTAAATCAATTTGTGTATGATTAGTTCCATTAGCTGGAACTCTTATTGTACAGAATAGAAGCAGTAATGTAACTCGCAGAGCAAACCTGACCCTGTGACAAAATAACTGATAGGTTAGGTTTAGTAGACAGTTTAATTTTAGTTTAGTTCGTTTTTGGTATGAAAATAATTATAAACCTTGTATGTCATATCTGAGTGTTGTCCATTTCATATATGGATTTTTATTCCTCTTACAGTGATGCATGTTCAGCCATCGCCATCAGCAGTGGTTTCGCACCCCCACTGCCTCTTTAGTTGTATTGTACATTTATCATCCTGCCCCTTACACACAGTCAGCAGCAGTGCAGCATACAGGCTCTGTCCAAAAGCTTTGAAGTCATGTTCCTGCCTAATCTGATCTGTACAGCCCGCAAAGGTGAAATATGGCAGAAACCACACCAAGTCAATCAGTAGTATTACTTCAGATCAGGAAAGCAAGGGGCATGCAGGTGGTGCTATTTCAGAGCTGACGAGACCAAATCTCTGCTTGTAATTGCTTGACTTTTCCAGATTGTGTATGATTATGCTTGGCTGGGTGGCTTCAGTCAAGCAGAGCTGAATAAACAAAATGGTGATGATCATCAGTGGGTGGGGCTTTTGATTTACGCATTACTGCACGTGGACGTGAATTTCGTGAAACAATAAATGTGATTGCTGTACATTTGATAAATGTGTTGCCAAATGGAATTGCAGGCATTGAATGAAAGGCATTTTAAATGAATTACGTTACAAAGACCTTTAGGTAGTCTTAGTAATGCCATTTGATGGTCATGGTGTTATTAAATTAATACAATTTTATTCAAGCACATCCAACTGTTTAATATTTTAACTGAACTGAACATCTGGATACAGAACATTGCAGGTATAGTATCAGAGAAGGCAATTGTATGCAGCCTTAATACTATGGCCATATGCACTTTAACTCCAACACCAACCTATTGGAGACAACGTTCCTACTTCTATGACATGCCCACAAAACACCTGAGAATTATTACAAAATGCAGCGAACTGTTCAAAGTGAACTGTCTGCTCAATTGATAGAACTTTGGAAATATATCAGAAAGTTCAAGGTTTATTTTTCAACTGGAAAAACTCTTTGCTAGCATGTTGTTAGACTTGCTAATCAATGAGGTCTGACCGCTTACATTTTCTTAAACAGATTGATTGATTGACAGGAAATCATACAAGAGTAAATTCTGATGGTATTTACTGAAACAAAACACCTACTTCTATAAAAACAAGAAAAGCCAAGTTGTAATCAGGCAACCTTGAAATCCTTTGAAACCAGTAAAAGACAGTCAGAGAAACACTTAAATCATGTCTTCAGTTATATTGATTGATTCAAAAATAGGATGGGATGAAAACTAGCACACACAAAAAAGAATTTGGTGGCCAGGCTTGTGCAGTAGTTCCGAGAGACAGGCTAGAATTTCTCCCCATGTTATATGAGGTCATAGCTATGACCGAGAGCTACATCCTTTTTATGAAGACATGACTCACATGCTATGAGTTCCTTCGTGTTCCTTTCCCACCGTCCCATCTGATTGATGTTTCCACAAGGGTTTCTGCAACGGAGGCAGCAGGAAGCGGGATTAGGGCCGATGCAGGGAAACCCGTGCTTTTGGGGCTGGGTCTTAAGTGAACATCAGAGAGCCACAGGCATCAGAGTCCACTCAGCGGGGTGCATCCAGAGACTTGTACCAGCACTCCAAGCCGTACTGCAGCACACTCCCACATTGGTCTCTTGGGGATGCCAATTAAGTAGTGGTTGAGTGGAAGTGTAACTGTAGCCTTGTTCTTCTCACCATTTCTTCACAATGTTCTCTGTCAGAAGTACACTTAAAGTATCATGTACAGATGTATTGGTTTTTTATATTTGCTAAATGAAAGCCATAATAATATAATAAGCCAATGACTGTGCTTAGAGTTGTAGAAGGGCTATTCCTTTTTTTTCAACAATGCTCAGGCTCATTCGCAGTTCCTTCAAATAAGCTGACATTGCGCTTTACAACAGCATTTGAAAAGTGCCCATTTGCATGAAGCTTGTCTGCATGAGTGGAGTCTGTATGACTGCACACAATGTGCTGTAGCTGTTCATCTTTTTCAGGTACGGTTACATTATTACGGGTATGAATGCAATTTTTATAATTATGCTTTTGCGGTTGTGCAGTGATTGATTGAATGCGAGACTGCAATGCCGGGGACATATTTATTCCTGGGAAATTAAATACCAAGTGGACGTTTTGAGATGCAGTCATTTTTCATTTGCCTTTGCAACTTCGCACTATGCTTTTAACGCGAGACCTTGGACCATTAAGAATCAGAATGAGAGAAACCTGCAATGCTGTGTGCTTTGACAATGATAAGAAATTAATTTTCTGCTAACAACATTTGAAATTATAAATAGATAATTACTGCATATGCCTTGTGTTACCAATATCCAGAGCAAGCTAGATGTTGGAGGCCCACATAAATAAGAACTGCATTTTACTGTAAGATTTCAGTCATGTTCCTGTCCTGACATACTGTACATACACAACCACACAAAGCGACACAAGCTGAGAACAAAAACAGTACTTTGCAGAAAACCAGTATTCCCTCAGCCACACACACCTTCTAATGATAGCAGTTTATCACTTCTACTCCCGGCAGGTTATAGCAGGCTGATAACAGTGCATATTCACACAATAGGCAGGCATCAGCAATATAATGTAATCTGTGAGTGCATGTGTCCTGTATTATTCTGCCACATTGACATGTTTGACTGCTGAATTTGGATTTTTGCTGCTGACTGTGAATGCCAGAGAGAGAAAGAGGGCGGGGTTGTAGGGACTAGGGACAGCCTTACGTTCTTTCTGTTTCTGCGTCTGCCTCTTCAGCCTCTTCAGTACTGCCCCTCCCCCAGGCTTCTCTGCCCAGCGGATCAATGAAAGAAGCCATGCCGGTCCTTTCTGCAGATGCAGGTAGGAGCTCATGCATGACTTACCTGTAAGGTATGAATGATATCTCAACCAGTGTAGGTATGTTGGGTATACAATACATACTTGTAAATGTGAATTACATAGTGACCAGGGGCCTCATTTATAAATTATGTGTATGCACCGAAAATATGAGTACACCACTTTTCCTGCGGACTTGGGATTTATGAAACAAACTTTACATCAAAACATCTCAATGAGCAAAACCTGGAATCTAGATGTCTAGAATGGTAGAAATCTAGGTTGAGAGATGTTTTCACATGAACGGACTAGGTTAACCCCAGTGTAGGTCAGATGTTACCTGGATATGGCCTAGCTATGTCCTAGGTGACTAGAACATTTAAACTTTTCCACCAAATGTAGCCGGGTTTTCACCAGAAAACCTAGATGGCATTTCTCTGACTTTTCACCAGAAAAAATTTCACTGGAATGTCCACATATATGAAAACTATGACCCATGCATACATTTTAGAGACTGTGGGAATTGGTGACTTTGATGGCAAAGTAGTGAAATGCAGATAAACATCCTACAGACCCATTGCAGTCAATTCCATTCACTTCATATCAAAGTGCACAGCCTTCTAATAATAATATCCCTTGTCAGAGTAACATCCAGGCTGAAGTCCTTTCTGTCTTTTTGGTGTTAGTCTATATTTAAGCATCAAGACTGCCTGGAAAACGATAAAGTCGCCAGTTACACCTCCCATGGGTTGGTTTCAGTTCCAGGGGGGCAGTGTAGGCTCAAGCGTTCTTTTATCCCAGGATCCATTTGAATGCTGAATGCGAAATCCAACAATGTGATTTGAATTTGATGGTGAGGGGTGTAATTGAAGAGGTGGATTTAGTATCTGCACATTTTGTCTGGATTTATTTTGTCTTTCAAGTATATAACTATGGGAAAAAGCCACTTTAAAATTCCATTTAATCTGACAATATTATCCTATGGTATTGTGTTTTGAATAACGTCTCATCGCGTGCTGATAAATGTTGTGAGTCAATTAGTAAAAGCAACCCTTATTATTCATTCCTGGCTGTGGTAACTACCATTACCCCCCACCCCCTCCCAAATGATGCTGGTACTGGAGGCACGTTGCACAGCAATGCGCTTTCACTTTAAATATCCGACCACTTCTTTTTCATTTCTGACTTAGGTCTGGATGCCGTGACATGCTGCCACTCAACTAAATTTATTTTATTGGTTATGCCAGAACAATATCCACCAAACAATATAGCCTGTCTGGCCTCTAGCTCCATAACAAGCGTCTTGATTTCACAGTCTGTACAGATTGTCTTTCTGGGTCAGGCTTCTCCATTTTCCCTGTCAATTCATTGTAATGACTTGCTGATTTATGAATCAGTATTCACAATGGGCATTCCGTTTACCGTTTATGGTTAATTGTGAGAGTTAATGGGGCAATATACTAGGCTCGTGCACAAAGAGCAGATTGTGCACAGGTGATCATATGGACAGTTTCAAAAATAAGGGTATTTCTGAAGGTAAACTCTTCTGTTCCTTTATTTTGATTAATCTTTTAGTGTAGAACCTACAGGAGTCTACTTGGGCAGGACACCATTGTATTTTTCTTGCAGTGGGTTTGGGTGGGTGTAGGTCAGCTAGGTTGCTCTGGTTACTGTTGCTAACTCCTCCCAACAATGCTGGCTACATCTACTGTACAATTTTCAAGCTAGATGAGAGCAATGATTAGGGTTAAATTGCATACATTGTTACATGTTGTCTTGAAATGATTTACTATACAGTAAACACACATATCTGTACAACAGCCTAGCACCTACTCACTTGTATATCTATACAAAGCCAGAAAATGGTACATAGCGCTTTGCCCTCACATGCACAGGCCTGAACTTTTTTCCATGTTATCTGCTTGCATCACAGAGCGAACCTTTATCGTATTTGTCATTGGCAGTTTTTGATTGATGAGATGATATGGCCACAGGGAATTGGTGACATTTATACATTTCACAATCTTCTAACATTAGTGATTAATAATGGAGCTATCTAGTCAAATGTAACCTAAAGATAACTTTTTGCGGCACATAAATTTAGCATAGCGATGAAGACACAAACATATGTTCATTTCTGCAACTGCCAAATCTGTGTGTGCGTGAAGAGGGGAAGGGTTGGGATGCTGCCAAGGTATGCACAGGAAGTTAAAATTAGCTACTGATGAGAAATTAGTCCGTTTCAGCACTGGTATACCTGGTGGCCACAATACCTCAGCCAGTGTGGCAGCTGAAACAGATTATATTCACCAAATAAACCATTACTGCCATTTGGACTGGGTTTTTATTTCAGCCCTAGCTAATCAGACCTGAAATTTCAGATCATGGGGGATTTGAGGAACCAGGCAGTTCGCCAAGGGGCCCCCCAACCATTGCCTTGGCTACATGCCTAGGTCTTGTTGATTTCACCACATCCTGGTGGCATTCAGCTTGTGGGGTTATTTTCATCATTTTATTACATTGCAGCCATTTTTGAGTTTCTATTTTCAGTGGAATTTATTTTTACTGCATTGCAGTAAATATGATGTAAAGGTACTGTGATGTTAGGTGCCAAAAGACACCTTGGATACCGTTTTAAAATATGGTACTGTAAATGGATACATTCGTAAAAATCTGGTTTGGACATGCTTTGAAAAGGACAGGAGAAAACAGAAAAGCTGTCTTCAAATGTTGTGAGTGCGACATCTCAAGCTAATATCTTGTTTGGCCATACTGTATAGAATATTCTTCTGACCTAATGGCTATATTTAAGACAATGCGGTGTTTGGTCTTTTTTATAGGACTGCATGAAACACTGGCCCTGCTGACCTCCCAGCTACGCCCAGATGCCAACCATAAAGAGGACCTGGTCTTCCTCAAGGAAGTCTTCAGCGAGAAGAGCCTGGGATACCTGATGAAGGTGCAATGCGTTTTGTTTCCGGAACAAACAGGTTTTACCCTTGTATGTTCTCAATGCACCATGTCTTCCGGCTTGTTGTGTCAGCTGTCTGCCATTACATGCAGCTTTCACTTTTTGATAATCGCAAGATGGATGCCTGTGTGATAATAGGCAAAGACTTCTCTGTTGGAACCATGTGGAGAAGAAGAGACGTGGCTTAAGCTCGCTCTTTTTTTCCGATGTGCTGTAGATCCATGAACGACTGCGACAGTATGAGCGCCAGAGCCCGACTCCTGTACTGCACAGCGCCTCCTCTCTGGCGGAGGATGTAAGTAACCAACCATGAATATGTGTAATATAAATATTACATTGGTGGGTATCCCACCACTTAATATTTTATTCTGTGATGAAAATGTTTTACAAGAGATACAAATGTACACATTGAACAGTGATGATAGTCCTAGTCATCGGCTTAAAATCAAAGTTTGTCATTTATTGTTAACACTTGCACTGTTACGATTCACAAACTCAAATGATTTATAGTGGTAAAACTGTCTACAAATGATAAAGGGATTGATTTTAATCTGGATGAAATTGTTTTTTTGTTTGTTTTTTTTTTTTTTTGAGGTGGGAGAATGTATTTGGGAAGCATGTTTTGCCTGTATATTCCCTTCTGGCCCTGAATAGCAACAAGGTCTAATCCACAGACTGTGGAATTCTGGGTAATGGGGCAGTTTTTCAACACAAGTGAAGTTACAGGAGGAGAATGGCGATCAGGACCATTGTAAATGTATGAATATATGAATATTTTAGTACTCGAGGAGGGCAAAGACTGTTCAATGTGTACCCTCCCCCGGGCTATGTCAGTGGGGTGGAGACAGAGAAAGCTGGAGTCACAGTGGGTGGGGAGTGAGAGGGGGAATGGGAGTGCAGGAATTTCAATTTATGCATGCTGTGGGCATCAAGCACACACCATGTTTATCTTGTTTTCAGTAAGATGGTGTGTGAACAAAATGTGATACGAATGTAAATATCAGAGGCATCTTTGATCTGAAAGGATTTTGGGCTCTGTATATTGGGTAAAGAGCGCGCTCCCGCTATATTTTACATGCAAAAACACAACTGGAAATTCAACAGGACCCAGGAGTAAGGATTGCTCTGCTTATTCCCAAACAGTTGCTTGGATTTAGGTATCATTTGTCCTTGGCTTTGACATAAAATTCACGCAGTTTGACAGATTAGTGCTGGTGAATTTGCTTAGATTTTTATGAAAAAAAGAAGAATTCTTCAGTATAAGTCCGACTAGTGTCCTGAACATAAGTGTCCTCATGTGAATGCTGTGCAGATGCATTATCTTTATGTTATATGGATATATTCATCTAGTGATTTTTTTTATTTTTCAGTTTCTTTACAATTAGCAAACATCTGTTCAACTCTGGTCAAACATTTATTCAAAATACTTTCACCCTTTAGAAATTTTTATTCTCTCAAATAATGGATCTGCTGCATCCTCAGAATTCTCAATTCAACATCAATTTGACAGTACAGTAAATTCAAAAAGTGAATGCAGCTATATACCTTTGATGTTTAGGAATCAAATAACGAATGACATAAAGGAGCTAAATTAATCCAATCATTTCTATAAGTGGACCAAACAAATTAAATTTCTGTCCACGGAAAGCTATAAAGTTGAATTTAATGTCCAGAAAATGTGAATTTTGCTTTCAAATGTCTTTATTTAAAGGGTCATATTAACGCAGTAAAAGCAACTTACTTGTTGCGGCTTGTGTCCTCAGTGTTGTGTCCTCATCAGTGTGTGGGCAACAGGAGGGAGACCATTCAAATAAGCAACTAACACCTGGAACTGGAATTTGATACACATCAAAAAGTTGAGTCCATCTCAGGTCACAAGGATATCGTAGCTATGAATATTGAATTCAGTCAATGAAAATATGAAATCCAATATATAAATTATAAGAAAAAAAACTAAAAATACTGTCAAGATGCTCTAAGCCACAGAATCTTCACATACAGCCAATTAGTGGCCAATAAAATAAATATGTAATGGCCAGCAAAAGAGTTTATTTTTTGTTCAAGAATGGTATCAGTTACCACAGTAAAATTTGCTCACAATTGACCAGAGCAGAAGAGTTTCTTCTGGAAGCTCAGAATTAAAGTACAATTTACAATTTACTATCCTTTACAATTTGTCCTTTGCTGTGGGTATATGTGGGAACTCACCCTCTGGAAAAACTTAATATAAAACATATAATGTCCCAGATGCACATAATAATGAGTTTAACCAGCTGCTTCATGACTTGCAAAGCATGACAAAGTGGCTGCTGGCTGTTTCTTTTCAGGTGGATTGAGTCTGTAATGCAGACAATTTCTGGAGCTGGTGCAGTTTTCTGGGCAGGATAGAAACAACTCTAATGCATGCACAAGAAAAACTGCTGATTCTCAAAATGTTTTTTGAAATAAGCAGCCATATCCTGGTGTGTGAGTGTGTGCGTGAGTGTGTGTGCATATAATGCCTTGACTTTTATTATTTTTACTTCCTTTAAGTCCTACTTTTAGTCATTATCTTGCTGCTCTTCTAGCAGTGCAGTATATCAGGGGATTGTGTGTTTAGACTGACAATGTCACAAAGTGTTATAAATCTCAGCTCAAGTCACTGTTATACAGAGACTTATCAAGCATTAGAGGTATTGGCATGTGAAAACTATTCTGAAAGCGTCGTACAAACTCTCAATTACACTGTATTTCACACTGAAAGTAGTTGAACTAAAGCACAGCTACCCTAAAGAGAAATGTAGCTTGTGAAACTACAGTTACACAAAAATGTAGTTAAAACTACTTCACAAAAAAATTATCATTCATATGCAATGCCTTCCTTTGGAGAACCACGACAGCTCAGTGGGGAAAACCAGCAATGTGTGGCAATTGGCAGTTTACCATTGGTAAAGGAGTGGAGTGCTTCTCACCAATCAAGATTACAAGGAAAGGATGTAGGAGGTGGTATTTAGTCAGTGGAGTTTGGAAAAAAAAATTTTAGGGTCAAAAGTAGCTGGTAGTTCCTGTAGTTACACCTCGAAATGACAAAAAATTAATTACTACAACCACTACACAAATTTGAATGTAGTTGAACTTCCTGCAAGTGGCTGCAAAATGTAATTAAACTGCTAGTTTAACTAGGCCCCAACGCTGGTTGCCAAAATAGCAGCTGTGCTGTGATTGGCAGGTGGCAGAGGAGCTGCAGAGTGGACCAATGAGCAGCGATGAGAAGGAGCTTCTCCAGTTGCTGACCGCACCTCACCTGAAGGTACCAGTTACCAGCCACATGTCAACACACTTCAGTATCAGTTATTTTGACACTAGCTTCACATGCACACTGACATGTATCTTCCCCAATATACTGTAAGCTTTGAGGCATAAACTATCACAGTGGTGCATATTGGAACTTTGCCCATCTCTATCTTTGGTGGTGTTTACTTACCATGTGAAATGCGCTTTGTTTGGCTTTGGCTAAAGCCATCAGCCAATTGATTGAATTATAAATTGTAAGCCCATTTTAGCTAGTCCTACAAGCAAACATGCATGCTCTAACAGCAGTTCATTTTGGCCATTTAACACACAGGCTAGGTAACAGTACTAACCACTAACCCTCATGCATCCCAATATCAGACATTATATAAAAAAAACACAGGAACAGACACAATGATTGTATGGTGAAGGCTGTCAGGGCACTTAAAGGAGAAAACCTGTCATTACACAGCTCCGGTAGAGCCATTCCATATCTTACAGTCCCTACCCTCAAAGCATTGATTCTCCTTCATTAAGTTTCCCTGAATTACTGTAATTAAGGAAAGCTCACTTTGAGTGATTGCTCAAAGCAAGATGGCAATGGCATAATGGCATTCAGAATGGCATTTAAATGTCCTAATCAGGCAGTTCCTAATGGCAGTGCCCTGGAGCATTTCACTCTCTCGGGCACCTTTATTGTGTTCCATTTCAAGATAAGAAAATGGCAGACATTTTCTTCAGTGTTATTGCTGAGCGTCTCGTTTCTACTCACTCTCCTCCCTCACTGATTTCAGGCCGTGCTCACAGTGCATGACACAGTCGCCCAGAAGAACTTTGACCCCGTCCTGCCGCCACTGCCCGATGACTTGGATGACGAGCTGGAGGAGGAGTCAGTGAAGATTGTTCGCCTGGTGAAGAACAAGGAGCCCCTGGTGAGTCATGGACTGGGTCTACAAGGGTACAATGGAGTCAGCTTCTTACCACTATACCTGGCCCATGGATTCACTGCAATTTCATTCTAATTCATGCAAAATCTGAAGAATCCAGGAGGTAAAATCAAACTGTGTTCAACAGTTCCTAGATGATCAATTTTCCTTATTGCTTTGTGGAACATTTAACTAGTTAATGATGATTTCATACAGTCAAATCAACCCCAACAACAAGTACGTAATGAAATAAAAGCAACTGGGCACGCAGGACAAATGTGAAAAATCTGACAACCATTCCTTTTGCCTAAAATCTCAGGGGTCTGAAACCTTTCTATTTCCTCCAGATTTCACGGGTCTATTTCTGTCCTGTTATGAGCCCAGTGAAAGCCCCAGAACCTTTGGTTGTCTTATGTCAGTGGTTTCAAAACAGATGGGGAAGTGTTGGGTTATAGGGTTTACGTTGTTTATGTCATGAGAAAATGTTACATGTGGGAAAAAATGTACCATATATCATACACATACTAATGACATTCTTACTGTAGCAGTTGAATTTAACTCTGCAATAGATAATGTACTAGTCATACAACCTACAGTAAATGCATTAGTTTTGGCATAAAAAAGCAAAGAATTCCACATTTGAAATTCCATTCCATAATTCCATATTTAACAAAAAAAACAAACTTTTTTTTCATATTTATATGAGGTTGGGTGGGAGCAGGGAGGCTGAGAAAATGCTGTACTCTCATAAAAGTATGTGAATGGCTGTCTTACATAATAAGCATTCCATCGTTAGCGCAATGTACAGGTTCAGAAGGTTCAGTATCTTCCTTCTGTGCCACCGCCAGGGGGCAACCATACGGCGAGATGAAGCCACGGGCGCGGTGATCGTGGCCCGGATCATGAGGGGAGGCGCCGCGGACCGTAGCGGTGAGTGGCTCCGGCCGAACCGGCGTTCTCCACCCTGGGTCAGACCCTGAATCTCGCACAAGGGCTGTGGAGCTTGTGACTGGCATCGCCGCCGGGCAGGCGGGTGATGACGTCATGAAGAGAGTCACGTCGCTCAGCTTAGCAAGGCCAGGGAAGATGGCGTGCATTGTGCTCAGCTGGGGAACATCGTTAACCCTCTTGCTGAAAATCTGACATTACAGGGAACATCAGATAAAAACAAAAATTTCAGAGATGCCACAGAAGTGCACAGGTGTTTATATGAGAGTGTGCAGACTCACAAGTTAAACCGGCAATACACTCAGGACAGGAACTTGAAACAGAATGCACTTATCCAAGGTGACATACAGAACATGCCATTTTAAAAAGTGCAGGGTGAAAAGAGCAATGAGAACAACAGTATGAGAAATGAAAACTAGAAAATTTGATTTTGGAACTGCATTGTGGCATTCCTTCACAGGGATCAGTTAAGCAGGGCGCAGGGCTGGCCACTGCTGTCGCCATGGAAATAATATCTGCTGTAAACCGAGGGAATTCTATTAACGTCTGTTTCTGCTTTTTGTCGGTACTTCAGCATATGCCCTGCATGCAGATGCTCGGCCAGCTTTCACAGTTTTGATTCATTCATACACCCTTGAGCACTACTAATATAATGTTTATTGTATTTTGTGCACCCGCTTTGAGTGTTTGTGTGCACCTGCATGTATCAATCCTATAATATGCCTTTTCTGCTGCACCAGTTGTTTTCTAGAGCTTGGTTCCAACACGTGGCTTCAGAGATTAACGGAGATCACAGGTCATATTTTATTGATCGCTCATTCACTTCGATTGAGAGCCGGCACTGAGATATTTGCTTTAATCACCGCGGGTTAAACAGTGGGTCTCCAGCTCTGCCGCCATACGAGCCATCGTTTGCTCGGATGGGCGCCGTGATGCATGACCGCTCCGGGCTTTGTTCTGAATAAGACTGTGTCAGGCAAATCCGAGGCATCCTGCTCCACGGCCAGATTTAATTACAAGACTCTGTAGCCCCCGCCGTCTTGGCTAGAGTGGTTCTGTGAAGCAGACAGTGCATTGTTGGGAAGTTAGGATGAGCTAAAGTCTCAGACAGAGGCGGCTGACTTGGCATAGTGTGTGGGTCTTTACATGTGTACCTCAATCACCTTGGGGAAAAGCAAAGTTAAAGTGATGCTACGTGTGACCTATGTCCCCCTCCAGGTCTTGTACATGTGGGAGATGAGCTTCGGGAAGTAAATGGAATCCTCATCATCCACAAAAGACCCGATGAAATCAGCCAGCTTCTGGTAGGAAGGTTAATTCTCACATATTATTGCAATCTTATCATACAGTTAATAAATTACAAAGAATGAATGTATTGTAATCATGTAATGAACATGTGAATGTGAATTTAATTCTGCTATAAATTGAATTGCAAAAGAAACCTACTATTAAGAAAACATGATATTTAAAAAGAATTATAATTTGATATTTTGAAAGAATGATATTTCATTTTTTACTTGTGTAAAATATCCAGTTTCTCATCTTACTTTTGCAGTCACAATCACAAGGATCAATTACCCTCAAAATTATCCCTGCTCTGAAGGAGGAGGACAGACTGAGGGAGAGCAAGGTGGGCAGTGTAATGTTCTACTCTGGTTGGTCAAGTGTGCTGAAACATGTGACTACATCAGGTGACATTTTCTCCGCATTTTCTCTTCTTCAGGTGTACATGAGAGCCCTGTTTGACTACATCCCCTCTGAAGACAAAGCCACGCCCTGCCAGGAGGCGGGGCTTCCCTTCAAGCGCGGGGACATCCTGCAGGTGGTCAGTCAGGACGACGCCACCTGGTGGCAGGCCAAACGGGTTGGGGACAGTAACCTGCGTGCTGGACTCATCCCGTCCAAACACTTCCAGGAGAAGTAAGGAGAACTTCAACCCAGGATTCTCTCTGATTTGCCTGTTAGATTTTATTGGACACCTTCTTGTTCAGTAAAGGGGGGGAGCCATCTTGCTGGCACTTTGGTGTTACTCTCAGTCTCTTTTTGTTATCTTGTAAAGACTATAACATTGCAATGTTATATAGTCAAGCTTTTAGTTACCTTGTAAAGACTACAACATTTCAATGTTATATGGTCAAGCTTTTTGTTACCTTGTAAATACTATAACATTACATTGTTATACAGTATAGTCAGGGAAAGGGCCATGCAGTAGTATCTCGTTGCACTACAACTATATTTTTCCCTAAATAGGAAATAAGGGGATGTTCCATTTTACTGATCCTCTTCTGATTTGACATGTGCTCCAATTTAGACAGGTTAATCCCATGAGGCCTAAGGACATTTTTAGACTATCCCTGCCTTTTACCATGGACCCTGTAAAAATGGCTTATTTCTCCAGATAGACTACAGGCACTATGTTGCATAGTTAGAAAGTAAGCAAGTTTATTATGGAGTTTTGATTTCTGATTTTCTGTACTTGTTGCAGTAAGTTTTATTTATTAGGTGTCCCTGACCATATGCAGACTAAGACTGGAATGACTTTCTTGGAATGATGCCCACACTATCCTGTAGTGAACAAGTAGTGCTTTCCGAAGCACTATAGATTGTGACGAATGAGATATCCAACTATACATTCTGAGCAGTGATGGAGATACTCAACTCTAGAATGCGACAATCAACAGATATTCAACTGTACACTGTGATGAAAGATGGATTGGGACATCCAACTTAAAGTCTTTTCTACTGGGAGGCCATTGGTCCTTAAGAGGTTTGAAATGGTCAATGAAATAAAGAGATATGGTAAAGCAAAAACGACTGCAATACATTTAAACTAAATGCAGTTATCTGCCAATTAACCTGCTTTGTATTTATTATCTTGCTTATGACAATGATAAATCACTTGTTGTCCAAGTTTGTATTGATTTTTTCTCTTTGCCATTTTGTCAGACGGTTGGCCTACAGGATGAAAATGGGCACGCTTCATAACCCCAACTCCCCTAAAGAACCAGTTTGTAAGTTTTTCCATTACCAAATCAGTTGTCATGATCTCCTGAATACTTTGACCATGGAAATGGTCTGTTTGCCATCTTGAATAATTTGAGATGTATATTTATTATTCATGCATTTGTCATATTTATTCCTGTGCATTTTCCATAGTAGAAGCATTAGCGTTCCTGTCCATTTACTCCACAACCATGAGCATGTGCGAGAGAGAGAGAGAGAGAGAGAGAGAGAGAGAGAGAGAGAGCATAATTATGAATTAATCTTTAATGCCTAGTCCATCTGGCCAGTCTGATGTTTTAGAAGGATAGGCCATAACGACAGTGTAGCAAAGCAAACATTTTCAAACCCTATTGCATCCTATCCTTGCTTCCCTGTGAATGCAGAGACTCTGAGTATTAGTGAAATGGCTAGGTGAGCATTTAGTAATGCAGTGGCACATCGTATAATTTAATCTGATGGCAATCCGATTAGCCTGAGCCGGTAGTAGATAACATGGGTTTAACAATATGTCAGCTACCTCGCTAGAGAGTTGCCATCCTAGAAAATTCTCTCAGATTAATACTCTGTCGTCTGACTGAATTTTTATTTTTTTCCTGGAGAAGAGCAGCTAGGAAACTGGTAGAGGCTGACGTCATTCTGCCAGGGATTAGCTGCCTATACAAAGATGAGATGGCATTTTAGCATGTATCGTAATCTGTCAGCTGCAGACAACCTACAGTTTAGACGGCCTTGTTTTAAATTCACACTCATTAAAGTGGCAAGCTGGAAATGTTAAATTTCAGTACTGTAATGTGTTTGAAAAAGGTACAATTGGAAGGTCTTATATCTTTAAACTCGCCTAATCTAGTCCTTTACTGTGGGGGGATAATGCTTTATGTTATAGACGTGTCTGCCTTTTTCTCTCCCCACTGCTAACCCAGATGACCAGGGTTGTGACAAAGGTAGGCATATTGTAACCAAAAAAAAACTCATGTTACTCATATCAGCTTAGCTCAGTTTTTGCAAGCACTTCAATAACATTCCAGTGATACTGTGCATCCATGCCCAACATTGTATTGATGTTACTCTCAGGAATAGAGTATTGGAATTTCAATAAAGACTAGTCAAGGGTGTTTGGTTATGCTGTGGTAAGTTTACAGAAAATACAATATTTGCATAACAGCTATGAGAATGATATATAACTTTGCCCTTAAGGTAAAATGGGACTACATTGGTTGTGATAATGCCACTGTTTGAAGAGGCGGTTGGCTTTCACCAGTGCAGTGCGATGGGAGAGTTAAGGTTAAAGGTTAAAGGTTAAAGGTTAATCTCCGAGGGGCTGGGTATTTGAGTTTACCCTCAGAGACTGTTTCTCCCTGGGATAGACGGGCCCTCTGCTGCCTTTGGGCCATAATCCTCCCATCTGTCTGGCTACGTGAGCAGAACATAGATTCGCAAAACTGAAATATCTTCTTTGCCCAGGTGGGGACTTGCTGCTGAAGATAGGAGTGAATTTGAGTCCCTCCTCTTCTTCTCTCATCTGCCCTTCTCTCTTTTAACATCTCTCCTTTTTAATCTGTGCTCTCACTTTCTCAGTTTCTTACCTCTTTTTATATTTCTTTGTTCATCTATCCTCTTCTACAACTTTATGAACTTTACAAGAATCTAATGGGAAGCAACTGCTGTTGTGTACATATAATGGTGCCATTTCTCATAATAACAAGCATAATAGAAAGTAAAACAAAAAATTGATATTTTCCCCTTTTCAGGGATACAACTACTTTAGGATACCAATGAATCCAGATATAAGATTTATAATTTATATATTACACACAGGCAATCAATATTCAGCATCACAGATATCCTAATGGAGTAATTTCAGAATGTACTAAGCAAGTATGTTAGGCTAGGACCACTTGTGTTACAGGTAGAACACTCCTTTCTCGTGCTGTGAAATGAAGTATGATGTCGTGCTGTGCAATGTTGCCCACTCTCATCCAGGGAGGCTCAGACCAGGCCTTCTGATGCAGTCTCACTATTGGCTGTACATTGAGAAGTGCCCAGTTTAACCCTTTGTGTCCCAAGGTTGTACAAGGCCTCTTTCGTCACAGCTGGAACGGGGGCTGTGACCTCCGTAAATGCCCTTCTCCCCGTGCTCCTGTTTGCCCGTGGCTGCTTGCCCCCTCTCCTGCCCACTGCCAGCCTGCTTGCCTACCCCGCTGCGGTGACTGCATCCCCCCCTCCCTACCCTGCCCCCAACTCTCCGACAGCATCCTCCAGGACTCTTGCCCTCTGCTTACCCCCTGTTCTCCCTGCTTGCCTTCCCACAGAGGACTGTGACTGTGAGGGCTATTTCAATGGACAGTATATAGGTGAGAGCATGCATTCGTTCTTAGCTTCCTTGCTAACAGCAGCTGGGCTGTGTATGGGTGCATATCAGTGGCTGTGGTTTAAAATGGCAGTGTGGGCGTGTCTCTAAGCGAGGGGTAAACGAGGGGAGTGGCCTGCTAACCAACATGGCTGCTTCCAGTTTATCTATGCCAATTCTGAAAAATGCTAAAAGGGACATTTCCCCTGTATTTTAACTACTGAAAAAGACAAATACATGTATGTATTTCACTACCACATGTATCAATGACATCTGTCATTATTTATTATTTTTTTCATGGGAGAGGCAGACAATAATAATATAGTACTCTGTGAAATAAGCTCTTGGTTTTCACATTTCTGGCGTTCCTTTTTTGTTGCTCTCAGAATGCTCAAAATATCCGCTTGCTTTGTATTTACATTTATTGCTGAAATGGCATACAGTAAGATGGTCAGCAACAAAACAGGAGGGGCGGTCGGTGTCACTTGAATAAAAAAAAAACAGATGATTACAAGCAGGTTTATCTAAATGTCTGCCTCAACCTCTCTTTCTGTGCTGAAACTCCTCATCATGTGTTTGGTATGACACATAGACATAGATAACTCCAAGAGACTGCTCTACTAACTGTAGAATGGTCTAAACACAGCTGGAATTTATTTGACACCTTGTACTGATAAAAAAAACTCTCAAATGTACAATATCCACCAACCCTACATGAAATACTTTATACTGAAAATAAAGTTTATTGTATTATTCCAGTGTTAACCTCAATGTTTTGATTAAAGTTTCACTTCACCCTATAGATTATAGCTAGTGGTATATCATTGCATTCCACATGTCATTCTGTAAACAGAATCTAACCTTAGGGCTGCTTATGAAATCAGAACTGTAATTATTGAGTATAATTGTACTTATGGATCATATATATTTGATTTGAACCTTTCAAAGATTATAGAATTTCTAAACTAGGTCAAATTCATTTAAAAATGAACCCCTGGAAAACTGAGTGGTTGGACATTCTGGGCATCTAACAACTTGGGGCTTATTGCAATGGCTGTCGAGTTGTTTGGACATTCCAAACATAAAATGTCTCAGTATGCCCAATCAACATGCCTGCTGCTTCTGTAGGTTAGGTCAGGACACAGGGAGCAGTGTCAAAGTCCCAAAGTCCCTCCCCTCCGCCCCCTCTATCCTCAGCCCCTCCCCAAACCTCCAGCGGTGTTTAGATCATCCAGGGCCACTTTGCCAGTGCCTGTGGAAGCTTACGCCTCTGACGCTGTGGCCAGGGGCCCCCAGGGGCCCGGCTTTGGATGCATCGCGGCCCCGACCGAGCATGTGTGGTCACTGTTCCTCCTTTAGAGGCATAAGGCTGGTTGTGTAATGGTCTAATACTAGTTATAGTTTCTCCAAAGTGTAAGCCAGTTGCGCCTTCCTGTGGCCAAGCATTTTCCTGGGAGTTTTACACAGGTACTGTCCCAGTTTTACTCAGGTACCAATACAGCCGTTTCATTACTTATGTGTCTGTATGTCTATGGATATTTATGTGTGTACTGTCCCTTCTGCAAACACAGGCTTTGCTCTGGCTCCAAAATACAGTGGGATTGCAATAAATATTGCATTGACTTTTTCCATTGCTTTAACTTGAATCCATTTTGACTTCAGGCTTTTTACACCTAGTGTACATAACAAATACATAGCAAGTGGAAGCATGAAACATTTATTTTGAAACCAGAGCAGAGCCTTGGCTGAAAGACTGAATTCCAGGTATAGAGTACATAGTGTGATTGTGATAATCAGGTTTAAATATATCCTGTTTTCTCCCATAGTTGAGATAGGCTTCATGAATTACAGAAAAGTAGTTGTGCATACTTATTCTTTTATATACACTTATCCTTTTAGATTTTGTTTAGACATACACAGAAATATCTCCCAGGTATCAGGTTCTGATATCTAACTTTACTGGCAGAAACCTGTGGTTCTACCTAGTTTTCCTTTGCATTCATTGGCATTTGAGAACAGTCCCAGTAAGGTATGCTAACGGTAGCCAGAAGTTGTTGACAGAGCTTGGCCCTAGCTTAGGAATGAATATTGTAACATACAGTGATGTTTCTTTTTGTTACATGGCAATGCACATCAGAAGCCACAGAAGTGGAAATGGAAGCTAAAGCTGTCAGACAGAAGAGCCTGGCTTGTGTTTCTGCGCTGTAGAATGAACGGTAACTCACCGACCTGCCGATTCCTAAATCTCCGCCGTGTGTCTGTACCCCAGCTGGACTTCGCAGAAGCTTTCGCCTGAGTCGCAAGGACCGGCAGGGGTCCCCCGGAGAGCCCCGTACCCCCGAGCCGAAGGAGCCAGAGTTCCTGACCTACGAGGAGGTGACGCGGTATCAGCCACGCTCCAGCGAAAGGCCCCGTCTGGTGGTGATGATCGGTGAGAGATCTGGACCCGGCCTCTGTGCCGATCCTCAGCGTCGGCTGGAACCCTTAGGCTAAGGAGATCTGGACCCGGCCTCTGTGCTCACCCTCAGTGTGGGCTGGAACCCTTAGGCTAAGAAAATTAAGCGCTTTTACAAACAACCAGCACTGCGACTTAATTAATTCACTTCAATTATGTTATACGTAATACTATTTTATATTTACAGCTAGGCATTTACAAGAGAAACTCAGAACTCAGAATACTTGGTTTGATATGCTACAATTTCATACCACATTTATCAATGCCCATAGAAGAACTAACTATGAATGTCCGGCCTAAACAAGACATTCAGGGATATTGAATAAAATATTGAGTTCAGCTTTTCGCGCTAAAAATGCTATCCTTGCCTGTTAACAACTCATTCACGAAAGCATTGCAGTAACTGCAAAAACAGTTAGTGAGCGCAGTTCACAAGCACAATAATATGTTATATTTTCAGTTGCAGAACATGATGTTTCAACCACCTGATCAACCTTCATAAGATCTGTGCATCATTAGTATACATTTGAGGCTGCAGATCTAAATCTAAAAAATAAAAATAAAAAACTCAAAAAAAGCTCCACACCTGTTTTTAAGTTGAGATAGTGTTGATATAATAACATTCATTCAGAACTTACCTATCATTTTACAAGGGATTCATTTTAAGTAAATAATCGTGGAATAATTACAAAAAGACAGAGTGGTTGAATGAACAGAAAATGAGCCTCTTCATTTTCTGAAAACGCTATTGCAGTTCATAGAATTGGACCATTCTGGATGAATGACTTTTATTAAAGTAACAAGGTTATTGGAACTGTCGAAATATTTGTCTCCATACAATGAAATAGCATACTTGAATTATAACACAAAACAAATGACAGAGGGCAGGTTCAATGTCATCTTTATCATCAAGCAATTCTAATATTGCACGACTGAGCCTGTAATGATGAATACATTCTGTCTCTGCGACACCCTTGTACAGAGTATGTTACCACCAGGTTTTATGTTGTCTTAAAAAATCCATTCTTATCGTAAGTGATACTTTGTTAATTGGACACGCACATGTTGAGTCCCATTTGCATGAAATTGGTAGTTTTGGCACTGGCCCTTATGTAATCACAATCAAAATATGTACGGCCCAGACAGAGCACCCTCCATTTTCCTGGTAGTGCTGTAGTGTGTATTTTCCACCCACTGTGGGTGTTTTGTGAATTATATTTTGATTAGCTGGTACAAAAACATCACAGTGCTTTTGTGGATCCCCCACAGTTTCTTCATTATAGTGAGTGTGGCTGACCTGATTCCAAACCCAATTTCATTCCCTCAATTCCAAATGTATACATGTATACATGGCCAAATGTATTTATTCCAAATAATCTCACACTGGGCAGTGCTATGATGGGTACACAGCTGTTAACTCAGTTTTTGTCGTAGGCCTCTTTCAAATCATCATCAAAATCTGCATACCCCTTACACAGGCATTAGGGATAATCCACTGACTCCTGCTCATTTTGACACATACTAAAAACTGTTTCACTCAAATGTTTCAAATTTGTTCGGCAACATATTCATAAGGAGTGTGCCACAGAAACTGTATTCACTCATAAAGTATTTAGTGGGCTTGTAAAGATTGGGAGCCACTGAGACAGAAAGATGAACATAATACAATGTAATGTAGCTACCTTTACACCTATCCTTCATATTAACTTGAGGAGTTTGTATTTCTTTTGTGCTTTGTGAAAGTTGGAGTGGGAGGGAGACTCGTGGATTTGGAACGGATTTAGAAATCGCTATTTTCTGGCACACTGCAGGATCCCTGGGTGCCCGGATCAATGAGCTGAAGCAGCGGGTGATTGCAGAGAACCCCCAGCGCTACGGGGTGGCCGTGCCACGTGAGTTCTGTTCTCACCCCACATCAGAGGCCTGCGTCTCTCAGCTACCAGCACACCTGTGTGTGAGGGGGAGGAGGGCATGGGGTCACACCCCATAAAATATTTATAGATTCATTTAAAATGTCACTTGTTCGCAGAAGGGACTGAAATATTGACCCCCATTTTTCATACATTGAAATGGCATCCCCCTTTGTCTTGATACTATAAACAAATTGGATTGGGTCATGGCAACATTAATGGAATGGCCCAAAAATACATTACCTTACCTTACAGATTTTGGCAAAACATTCCATTGGTTCTAACATCCCAGAGTCCACCCAAGTTACAATTACCAGGGGGCAGTAAAGCCACTACAGAAAATGTGCAACCAAAAATCCAAATGTAACTAAAAACAAGGTTTATTACACAAACAACAAAAACAAATCTTACAACCAAGCACTACATGCAAATGTAGGTTGCCAGATTTGGGCTGGACAGATCAGTGGGCTGGCTAGAGCAAGGCCTGCAGAAGACAACTGCCCTAATCTCTGAAGCAGTAGACAGTTTATCCACTGAGAAAGAAAAAAAGTGAGTCTACTGCAAGTTATCTAGTCTGACCAAGCCTCACAAACTAAAATAGAAATAAAAGGATAAAATGAAAGAAAACACTGCCTGGCCACTGCAACCTATACAACACAAACAACTTAAAGAAAAAAGACAATGAGGGTTTACCCAGTTGTGCTTCATTAACTGATTAGGCGTCTTCAGCTCCACCTACAGGTAGACACTGACACAGCCTCCAAAAGAAACAAAAATCAGGAGAAAAACACAAATAAATATTGGTTTGTTCTGTATTTTGTCTTATTTTCGTAGTTTGTTAGCTTGTGCTTTAATTTACATTTATTTTTTATATCAAAATATTGTTCAAAACTGAAAATATATAAATATGAAAATGAATATAAATACATAACATGTCAGTTTTGCTGATTTTTCTCGAACATTAAATTGATCAGTGAAAGATTCTTTTTATTTACTGTTATACAGTAAGTCTCTTTTCTGCATCTGTGAATACTACAGTAACATAGAGCACTGCATGTTAGTGAATTGCTAGATTGTGCACACTCCCACTAATCTTAATGATGCGTGGCATTAAAAAGGCATTTTGATTCTTTGTTTCCACAGACACCACCAGGCCTAAGAAGAGCCATGAGAAAGAAGGAGTGGAGTACCACTTTGTCTCCAAACAGGCATTTGAAGCTGATGCACAGAACAACAAGTGAGTTCTCTTTAAAGTAAATTGCAGTTCTAAAGTAGTTCTAACCATTATTCAGTTTGACTTGGTTATTGCAGTCTGTGTGATACAAAAGGTACAACACTGCATGAGGTAACTGGAGGCAAAGCAAACTTATCATGGATTGTGCTACTGTGCCGCTTCATGGTATGCTGTCCTGTTTTCTTCTGTGTTTCTCAAGATTCATTGAGCATGGAGAGTACAAGAAACAGTACGATGTGCCATATCAAGCTGTTTTGTTCTGTGTTTGTCTAGATTCATTGAGCATGGGGAGTACAAGGAGAACCAGTATGGCACCAGTCTTGAGGCCATACGCAGTGTGCTGGCCAGAAATAAGCTCTGTCTTGTGGATGTGCAGCCAGAGGTACGAGCCCCCGATAATGGTGCATTTGTGCTGTGAGGCTTTGACACAGTAATACTCTTCTCTTGGAAACCATTTTACTGGAATCATCATTTAGTTGCTTTGATTTTTTCAGTTATGCCTTTGCAGACTATCCATTTAAACATAATGCTCTATACATGCATACAAGCAAATTACTGAAGGAATGCATCTTCACCTTGCTTAAATACAACAGTTCTCCATGCAGGATTCAAACCAATGGAAAATCAAGTTAACTTTAACCACGCCATATAGTGCCTCTCTATTGAATGAATAATGGATTAATTATTCATGGAATAATTAACTTCTTTGATAAATTCATTTTTCAGACACCTTTATCCAAGTATCAGCCATTGTGCACATTCAGTACATCCATACAAGGCAATGCTCTAAAAATATATCCCACAACCCTTTTCTCATACGCACAGACCGCAATGATAAAATATTTTCAAAATTACAATATGCTTAGTCATACCTTTGCAGTGACACCTTGAACTTGCAAGCTGAGTGAAAGAGCTGTGACTTTTATCATGCGATCCCCCTCACGGTGGGTGTTAGTTCCATCCTCTCCACGGGCATGCCAGTGTTTACAGGCTGAGTCACCAGTTTGCTGGACTACTCTCCAAACAGCCAGCAGGGACACTCTGAGGAGTTTAGGTGATTAATGGGTTTCACAGCCTGGATCTCCAGTCAGTTAAACCACTGTGTACCGGTCATACTGACGCTGCTGGGAAGACTTCAGCTCTTCTGCTCTATTTTGCTAGCCTCTCCTTTCCTATTAGCTGTCTTCAGTTCTTACCAAATACAACTATGCTACCACCTAACACAACCATGATTACCCCTCTTTCGAAGTCTCTGTGGCCTCCTCTTACAGCCATGCTAACCATAATTATGTCTATTATTTTATACATGCTCATATGCAGGAAAGTTATTTAAGCGTAATATAGTTATAAGCTTTATTACCTTTTTCATAGCTTCTGCTTTGCATTTGGATGTTGTCCCTCATGTACATAGGTCATTTTTTATTCACTACCTCTAACACTGAATTGTTGCATTAAGATTATATCATCCATTGCTTCATTTTGAACTGGATTGATATCATAGGGTACACAGTTACCATATTACTATGCTCCTAAATGCACAACCATCTTACCTTATTTCTTGCTGTGCTGTGAACTCTGACCCTCAGGCACTGAAGACCCTGCGCACTGCCGAGTTCAAGCCTTACGTGATCTTCGTGAAGCCCCGGGTCCCCGAGAGCCGACGGCGACGCAGTGCCGCCACCTCCCCAGGGGGCGGGGACCACGGCCGCATCACGGTGAGACTGCCCCGCCCACAGACACCGTCACGTTCCGGTCAAGGAGGGATGGGTGTTCTCAAATTAGTAACAGACGTTTAACGAGTTCAGGAAATGAGGGCTTGTCCCAAATGTCTGTTGAGCCCAGACTCTTCCTTCTTGAGTATCAAGCCTGACTCTCCCTGCCCCTCTTTCTGCTACCAAGGATGAGGACCTCCAAGAGATGCGTCAGTCAGCGCAGCTGATCGACCAGCAGTACGGTCATTTGGTGGACCGGATCCTGGTGAAGGAGGATGCAGCGACCGCCTGCACTGAGCTGCGGAACATTCTGGAACGACTGGAGCGGGAGGCCCAGTGGGTCCCTGTCAGCTGGGTGAGGACCTAGCCCCCTGCCGACACGCCTGGGTTTGTGCACTGACGCCTTCCTCCGACCCTGCTTAAAGCAACCGCCCTCCACCTCTGTCCTGCTCCCTGTGTATACCTAACCTCCATTACCTTCAAACCAACAAAGGACAAGCCAACCGAAGGTGAGCAGAAAGCAGGTGACACAGCCCAGGAGTGGAATTCGGAACAACTTTGGGCGATCACATTACTCCAGGGATCTGGTGGAACAAAGATTGAAAGTGTTGAAGGTTAGCAGTGGAGGTTACCGTTCATTGGTTGTTCTCGGTTCTCAAAAAGAGCAAGCAGGGTTCGGACAATGGGTGCAAAGCTGTTGGTGACACTGATAGCCAAAGTAACAACCTGGTGCGTGGGCCAGGGATTTGTACCAACATTTACATGACAATGATATCACAGCTTTCCCTTTGTTTTAAATAATTTGACAGGTTCCAGATCTTTTTTTCTCGTTTCATAGTGTGACCACTGCAATGCTATGCCCATCTGTTTGCTCTCCTCACAGCCCGATTGGGGTGAGCCATGAACTGATGCATTCTTTGCTACATGAAATGGGTTGCCACGGTGTGTAAATTTTCCGTGCATGCTTTGGCATGCTGGCAGTGCCGCCACCCACCTTTTTTCTCTCGCTGACCGATACCATTGGGCTGTCAAGCCCTGGACTGCCAGAGTATGGACCAAAATCACCTGTGTCTCCGTTGTGTTTGTCAGACGTCAAATAAACATGCATAGTGTTGGTGTGACTGAGTTAAAGGGATCTTGAAGGACACCAAGGACCTTTCAGTGGGGCTTCAGTTTAGCATCAATGACAGCTCTTTTCCTGTAATGAAAACTCGATGTGACCACATGGTGCTCCCCAGTCTTAAGACCACCTCAGGGGGAAAGTCTTTCTGGGACAGGCATATCTCTGTGTGAAATGTGTTCCTCAAAGGTCAAGCTGTCACTTCAGGACATTCAATGTATGTTATCCATCCTGATTAAATGTATGTGATGATTCAAATGGGACAGTTTAGAAAATGCTGTATTGAAGTTGACATGGACTTCAATATTGAACCTTGTGAATGTTTAGGCGGGATTTACCTTGACTGTTCAGTGATGTGGAACATTTGAGGTGTTTTTCAAGTGCATGACAACCTGTCAGCTAGGATTTACTTGTTTAAACTTGACGATGGGCATCAGGTTTTAAATGAATCAATATGCATTGATTTTGCTTCGAGGCACCTTTTGATAATGTTTCTCAAGCTGTTATATTACATTACATTTACTGACATTCCTAAGAATACATCGTAATCGGTTACATGACCAACTTTAACTCAAACGTAAATATACGAATACCTGTTTGTGGAGATACCTGATTCAACTGCAAATATTTTAGCCTTTGACCCAAAGATTGGTTTCTGTGCAGATACGTTTTGGTGTGTGCATGGGTGTTATATACACATAAACATGCTCAACATATCCTTTGATGTGAAAATCTGAATACATAAGAAAGTTAGGGTCTGTAAGAGTCTGTCTTGTCTTCTCAGACATATGCAGCTTGGATACAACTGTGCAACAACCCAAAGAGGGTGAATAACCCTTAGATCAAGATGTTCTGCAGCATTACATATTGCTTTGCTGTTTTAAGACAGGAGAACCCGTTCCAATTTGGTACACCAACTGCAGTGTAATGATAATGCGATGAACACGTTCTGTTTGGTGCAAAAATCAGTCCACAATTACAAGTAGGGCTGAACTGTACATAGAAACATTGTGTTTAATCTTGGTCCAATGTCCATGGTAAGCGGAATTATCGTATTCTACACCAGGCAAAGCAATCTTACCAGATTAGTTTTTTGATTTTTCAAATCATGTTCTTATGAGTGTCCAGTCCCAAGTTTTATCTAAAAGGCATGCAACAATAACTTACACAATGTTTTCTTTCTTTGAGAACAGTTAGCATATGTTATTTTGTATCTAAGATATCCCAAGTGATTCTATAGTCATTCTCACCATGAACTTGGTGGGCTTTCTGTGGAATTGCGTTTGATTCCTCTGAGGGAAAAGACAAAATTTCAGCTTGCAACCACAAGCGGTGATTATGAAACAACAAAGTATTCTTTAATTGTCTAGCATGCAAAATCTCTTTCCTTAGAAAACCAGGCATTAGAGGTTCCAAGAAGCAATCTCACTGTAGTTATACCGGAAGATGCTAAGGCTCCTGTCCAAGGGATTGAACAGAGCTAAGCTGTTTCTGCAAGCACAACAGTTATGCATGATCACAATGGCATAACAAGAAACAGCTGGCTGCTTTACTTTTTGTGGTCATATCACGAATGGAAATTCCCAAGAAGGTTTTCCTCTATTGTGCTGGTTTTACATTCTGGGAGATGAGTCTTTCCCAATTTAACCATGGGCTGTGTATTTTTCAAGATGTAAAATTCTACATCGAATTTCCTTGGTATTTAAATATTTTAACTGACATCATGATTTTGTTTCAAATAAGTTTATTCACGCAAGATTATCTTGAAATATTAATCTTGCTTAAGAAGAATGGGAGATGCATACAAAACCTTCAGAAAATGTATGTCATGCACTTATGTTCTAAGTCTTGCAATAAAAAAAAATCTGTGTAGTAGTAATAGCTGGAAGACCTCCATTTTTCCCTGTAAGACTACATCTTAATTGTATCTGGCAACGGTCTGATTCATTTCTTGTGCACTTACAGGAAGCTCCTAAAGACTGCCAGAAATATTTTATTTTCCTTTCAGAACTCTTACAATAGCTTATAAGGCAATTTCCATGTTGGGTTTAAGTAAAATGTACCATAAAAGTGCCATAGTAAAAGAAAAAAAAAGAAACCGATGCAGTCATTTGTGATTTGTACTGTACAAATTTAATTTATAGTTGGAGGGGCCAAGAGGTGTCAGGCAATCTGAAACAGATCGTTATGTTCAGAACACTGGGTAATCATTATTACTTCTAGTAGATTTACCCCCTATTATACCCGATAGGGGTAGCATAGGGGGTAAATTTCTAACATGCCTTTCTTCAAAGATCTTCAACTGGCCTGTAGGAAACGTTAATGGTTTAATGGAAAGGTCTGAATGGCACAGCGTCTGCAAGAAGTTAGGATCGAAATGTACTTCTTAGTGTTATCGTTAAAAAAAAACCTCAAAGATACATGGCATCATGTGGACTACATCTACAAGCGGTAGACTTAATAGAAGATTGACTAGAAGGACCACACAGTGACAAAGGTGACAAAGTTAGTTCGGTTCCTTGAGTGGAAACAAATTCCATTGTAACATTTCTATTTTAGCATGGCCAGAAAAATAATTGCTCTCAATAACCTTCTATCACTAAACATTGGCATGCTGATGTATTTTTCCTATACCTTTAGCGAACTAAAAGGGAACTTCACCATAAAATCAATATGCAATGGCAAATTAGTCTACTATGTGCAAAAATAGTCATAATTTATAAAGATAATGTTTTTCAATCAAAATAATTCACAACTCTACCCATGATGTTCTCAGAGCACAGGTGAGGATTTTTGTAGGGAAGGTTTCAGAATTTACCACATGTGGTTTGAAAAACCACCTTTTCCAGTGCAATAATAAATTGGAAGCCATCGCCAAGGCCAATGAGAGGAGGGCAGGTAAGCAAGAAATATCCAGCAAGGTATTAACCGGCTTAATAGATAGTGACTCAACTAGTTTTTAGACAGAAATACACTGCCTTACACTGCCATCAAGCAATCATTCTCATTTAATAATTTAGTAAATGAGGTCCACAGCTGCTAGCATTTTGCCTTATTTATCAGAGTCTACTATGCCAAATAATTAAAAATCAAGCAAGCTATCTGAGATTACCCAATAAATAAATTAACTTTAGGGATGTATAGTTTAATTTAGAATGTTATCTATTTTATATACTGCAAGGATCACTCTTTATTAATAACAGCGCACAACAATATCTTGCATCCTGCTCATCAGTTTTTTTTTTTTTTTAAACACACCTTCCACAAACTACCCACTTATTTCCAGTCCATCCCTTACAAAACTAGAGAGTAAGGAATAAAGGTGATGCACGGCAGACAAAAAGACATATTTTGGATGCAGGACATGGAAAGTAAGCTTATCTAGACAATTAGCTTAATTTACTTCAAACCTTCCAACAGCAGATGGATCAGTACAATTATAGAAAATTAGGCTGAAGGTCCCATGACTGTCCAGGTATTGTTCATAGATGCCAATACTGTTCCACCAGCTAAGAAATGGATTCTCAACAAATTCTGACTTCTGAAAAATGAAATGCAAGTAAACATAAATAAAAGGACGCTACACATAACATAACAGATCATACTGTAATATGCAGTATGATCTGATATCTCTGAAAGAAATGTGATGTATTGGAGGTGCATTGGACTCGACAAAGATGTAGATGGGTGCTTTTAAGAACACAACCAGTGCGCACATAAAGAGATTGACTATTTATTGATAATTAAATTGGATAGCAGTTACAAACCAAACCTAATGGATAAAGAAATATACATATGTAGTTGAGCGGACATCTGGAGCAGAGACTGACCATCCCTTGTAGAGCTACTTCCAGAGCTTCTTGATGGACATGTTCTTCTCGCTGTCCTTCTGCATCACCTGCTCAGAGACAAGACAGCGTTGAGTTCACCTGCACTCCTTCACATGCCGAATCCACACAGCAAAAGGGGATGAGGAGCAAGGAAGACCACAAATAAAACCGAAAGAAAGAAGTTTCCATTTAACATTTTAGGGGATTAAAAGAGACTGATGGACTTGCCTTGGCCACAGCCATCTCAAAATCCTCCTGCGTGACGTGGACTCTCCTTTCCCTCAAGGCGTACATCCCAGACTCTGTGCACACGCCCTGAGGAGCAGCAACACAGAGAGCGGGGAGAGACAGATCAATGTCACACTCTCAAACTGAATGAACCCTAAAGTACAGCCTGCAACAAGCTAACACATGCTGCATTTGAGGCGGAATGGTAAAGTAACCAGGAATGATCTTGACAAAACACCTCACTTTGCTGCCTTTCAGTCAGATGAATGGTCAATGTATTTTCGAGGTCTATTGTTTTATAACAAACTGGAAAAATTGGGTAAGTCAACTGATTTGTGCAGCTACATGAGACAGAGAAAACTGGCTATAGCAGGGGACAGCATAAACACAAACACTTATTTCAATTTAAGTCGATTCACAAATTCTGTGGCGTACCAAATCTCTCAGAAATTATTTACCAAATTTTGAATACAATTCTGTATAGTCGCATCTATATAGCAAGAGAGACTGCAATAAATAAATGACAAAAATACACATATAAAGAGTTGCATTCCAATCATATGATTGGAATCATAACTGAAGCAAGTAATGCCTGATAATTATGTCCTTTGCCTGAAAACTACACTGCACATTTTAGGAGAAGTCATAGATTAATGTCGATAGTGATTATTTGCATGTGCTACTTTACAACCATTTTATTCAAACTGTTTCAACTGGTGAAATTCCAAGTGCATTTTAAGTTTTATTTTTTAAATAAAACTGAATGCTACTTGTTGAAATATTTCTTCTTTCTTTAATATGCAATAAACGGAAAAAGGCCTATTTAGTGCCATACAAATTCTGATTGCACCAAATCCAATAGAAAATGGCAGCACGCAGCAGTGACGTACACAGAACTATAAACTGCCCCATTTCTTACTGTGGCTCCAACATAGGGAAGCTGGAGGCTTTTACAGACAGCTCTTACTTCACCAAGGTGCTCACCTTGACCTCTGCTCCTGAAGCTCCTGGCATCAGCTCCGCAATCTTGCGCAGGTTGATCCCGCGGGTCAGGTTCATCTTTCGGGAGTGGATCTTCAGGATGTCCAAACGGGCCTGAGGAAGCAAAGGAGCAGATCTCTTCAGATCAATTATGCTGTACTCCATTTGTTGAGTCCGAAGGGAGCTCTCCACCTCTTGACACCAATTCATTCTATTATTATTTACTCTATGACCGCACACGTTCATGTGAATGAGCAAGTAACGATGGTCTGACCTCTTCATTCGGAGGGGGGAACTCAATCTTCCTGTCGATACGACCGGGCCTGAGGAGGGCCGAGTCCAGGATGTCGATACGGTTGGTGGCCATAATGACCTACAGGACAACAGATCAGGCAAGTAAAAACATCAGCGCACGAAAAATACAAGTTATGAGTAATGTCACGGCCGTTTTTTTTCCTGACAGTCTTACAAAGATAAAATTTACAGAGAAGACATATTCCACATTGGTATGTGAATAACCATCACGAAATAAATAATTTACACATGCAGGCTATACACCCCAATTTTTCCGCTACATTCAAATAGCGGGGGTGTCCCGCTACTACACGATTCTCACCGCCGATGCGAGCAAATTGCTAATAATTTATGCCAATATTAGAAACATGTAAAGGGTATATATGTTTCTAATAATGAGCCTCGTCGTCGCTGAAATAAAATTTCAAGCCGAAACACAGCACACGTTATATACACATTACCCAGTCATTAATTTCCTTCTGTATTAGTACTCCTCATAGAAATACCTTTTCAGAGTATGTGCCATTTTTCCTACATTTTAACATACAACTTATATCAATGAATTCACAACATTCCACAGACAACTGCCGGTTTGTCAAGCATACCGAGGTCCATTGGAGAAAGGACTAAAATGAGCAGATAAAGTTCCCATCCTTCACCTTGATGTTTTTGGTGGCCTCAAAGCCGTCCAGCTGATTGAGCAGCTCCAGCATGGTCCTCTGCACCTCGCTGTCCCCACCCGAGCCGCCCTCCAGGCGGGACGAGCCGATGGAGTCGATCTCGTCCATGAAAATGATGGAGGGCGCGTGCTCCCTCGCCATGACGAAGAGCTCGCGCACCATGCGGGCTCCTGCAGTCACATGAGACGTTACAGGACTTCAGCGCCACGTTACCCACAGACGGACGCTCTGTCACTGTTTTCGTATAAAATACATGCGTGTGTTGTTCCCTGTCCGTTTACGTGAAAATAACAAGTTTAAAAACAAGACAAAACTCGTCGTAAACTCATACATGTATGAGCTGTAAGGTCAACTAAATTTACTTGTCTTCCAAGATGACTGTGAGAGTACACGTGTTCTCACCCATAGATGAATGTACTTTTTCTAAGTGTCTTCACATTGCTATGAACTGTTTTGGGGAGAACAAAGATATTTGGGCCTTGGCACTTTCCATAGGTAAATGGCATCACAGGGATCTTGTCACCCCCACCCCCCCATTTCAGTCAGATGGCCATTGGTGCCCTAGCCTAGACCTGCTCAAAATCGTATAGGAGATGAGAGAATGCTGGACGGACAATTAAACTCGTCCTGTATATGCCCATATTTGCTTGTATCAACATAAAATTTTTAAAAAGAGTTAAATTACCATAAATACTGAACACCTAGTCATAATGCGATCTATGTCATCACGGTGCTCATGTGTGCTCATCGCAGTGTGGAGTTTGGAAGGTCTGTCAGAATGCACACTGAAGCGGATTGATCTGGACTCACCTTCTCCAATGAACTTCTGCACCAGCTCCGAGCCAGACACCCTGATGAAGGTGCAATCGGTGTGGTGGGCCACCGCTCGGGCCAGCAGGGTCTTCCCTGTGCCAGGAGGCCCATACAGCAGTACGCCCTGGATCACAACGGACATTTAGGGGTCAACCACACTTGAAGGTAGCCCTTCCGATATGACCACACTTACAGCCATCTCTTCAAAATGCTCTGATTTTATAGCTACTTAATGTTACAAATCATACATTTCTATTAGAGCAACTTGTCCTTAATGTGCTATCTAAAGACCCTGGCAACACGGATGCCACAAACCCGTTTTCCATCTTCACGGTTCATTCACAGCAGGGGGTCAAAAGAACCAACTGGGGCTCAAATCAGTCAAAGCCAGTAACAAATGGCATAAAAACTCCCAACAATGTAAGTGAACTGGTAACAAACCAGGGTGCAGTATGAGGACAGTTATTAACAGAAAATGAACCCCACCCAACGCCCAAGGCTCGAGTCACCCACCTTGGGCTGAGCAATTCCAAGAGCCTCAAACAGCTCAGGGTGCTTGACTGGCAGCTCAATCACTTCCTTGATCTCCTTAATCTGTTTGTCAAGACCGCCGATCATCTCATAAGTGGAATCAGGCACCTTCTCCACCATCATCAGAGATACCAGGGGATCCACTTTGTTGGGCAGGATCTTATGGAGGGTGTAGCTGTCATTGCGCAGGGCAACACGGCAGTTTGGAGTCACCTTAAAAAATGCAAACACATTATCAGCACATTTGGTAAAACCTTGTCACAGAATCTAAATCAGCAGTCAAACAACTGAATGCCAGCAAGGTCCAAAAAAGTACATGGTATGTTGAATGGGGCTATATATACATTACATATACTAGAATCATCTTTCGAATATTACGAGTGGGGGGATACCTCCATTTGCCTAGGAATACTATATAACACTTGACAACCAAGTAGCAAAACTTAAATTACTAACAAAATTTAAATTACTCACATCATTAATATCAATGTTCTTATCCACATCCACCACAAACTTTCCCTCTGGATGCACCTGTGATAGAGAAGATAAAGAGATCAAAGGCAGTGAGGTGGGGCTGGACTCAAACACATCCTCCTTCAATGTAAGACAGAGGCCGCAGGGTCTCACCTTCACCAGCACCTTCTTCTTGTCCATGGCCCTCACTACCTCACCCACATAGGAGCCCTGTTCCTGAAGCAGCTGCAGCTCCTCACGCAGCAGACGCACTGAAAACAGAAGTGCAAACTCCTATATTAATAATGATCGCACAAATAGATGTACATAAACACTGTAGGACCAACAAAGGGAAAAAGACAAATATTCAAGCAAGTTTTTAGGTAATTAAATAAAAATTAATTTTTTTGTGACAAAATACAGATGAAGGTAACATTACACAGCCTTACCTTTCGCATTGAGCTCATTTCTTTGTGCCTGCAGACGTCTAAGATTCTGACTCTTGTCATTCACCGTTAACTGGGGAGAAGAAAAAGGTTTATTTACACATTCTGATCCAACAGAAATCATATAGCTCATTTCATTAGTGATTTGCCCACCTGAAGCTCCTCGATTTTGGACAGGTAATACTGCCTGAGACCAGTGCCTCCTTTGCTATCCTCCATCTCCATCTGCAAACATATCAGGGACATTATAACTTCATAGTCAGAGCACCAGGAACGAAGAAGCCTATTTACCTAAAGCTGGTTAGCTTTATTAGAAGACATTGTAAACATGGTTGAGTTTTGCTTGATTAACATTGGTAACAGAGCATCAACAATTACCGCATCAAGAATGGGTCGTTAGAGTTAATAAAACACTGACAGATGTATTACGTCTTGTACAGCCAACCAATATAACAAAACATGTTCATTGTAAAGCCAGCGAGCTGCATAATGACAAAGTTATCGTTAACCAGATTAAGGCGACCACTAAGGCAACTTTCTACAATGCTATTTGGTTTTTTCTCCGAATTTGGCAATCGCCTAACTCGTTATTAAATTTATCTTCGCAAGCAAGCTAGGAAACATAATCGAAGATCGAAGATTTGTAATGATAAATTAAAATGCAATAATATATATACATATCACCAGCTAATGACTAATAAGCCACAAGAAAGAAGTTAGCAATCTAGCTAACAATAGCTGTCATGCTATACATTTTGCAACAGAACGTTAAAACAATTGAAGGCGGACGACCAGTATCCATTTAACATTATCCAACTACAAAGATATAATTATTCTACAAGGTCGGTCAAGCTTTGTCAAATAGCTACTTAGTTTTCGTTTAGCAAGTATGCACCTCGGCTTTTTAACGTTATTACCCCTGTACTGTAGCGGTGCTGATATGGCTAGCTAGCTTGCAGGCTCGCTACAATGAGACAGCAAACCGCATCAATTCGCGATGGAAATCACAAATTGCCACACGATCATTCAGATATATATTCCACCTGATACGGATATCCCATTAGGAATGAATGTCTTCAATTGTAGTGGTTGGCTATGTTATAAGAGAACGCCCAGCAATAGACAGTCAACTATGATTTAAAAAAACAATAAGCACCGTCCCGTACATGATCTAGTCCATCCAGCGCCATCTTTCTTAAGCTCACTTCCGCAGAAAGTCGAGGGTACTTCCGAAATGTACCGAAACTGGTCATAGCCGCAGAACACAGCGACAACTAGCGGAATTTGTATTTTGCGCAACGCAAGAACCAATTAATTCTCGTCGACGCTAGGAGGCGTGAAGACAGAAAGAACGGGTCGTTTTTTCAAGGACCAGGGAGTAATCATCTCTAAACAGTGAATTGTCTTTAATTAAACATTTCGAACGCTTGAACTAGTGGCACGGTCAGCCGTTCATGTTGGGACGAGGGTGGCATTAACAACATACTTCACACTTGAAAGTTTTTCAAAATTCAAATTTATTAAAAGTCCCTCTGAGCAAAGATGTTCTGTCCTAAAACATGTCAATACCACTACCACTCCTACTCCTACTCATAATAATAATAATAATAATAATAATAATTAAAACAACAACCACAATAATTCTAATTATAAATCAATAAATAAAAATAAATAAATAATTTCTGATTGTTAGTTCTGGAGTATGATGAAAGAATGGAAATCTCGTTGATGTTCCAGACTGGGGAAGGCAAGTTGGTTCAAGCCAGTGCCCAATAAGTAACTACTTAGCTTTGGCTTCACCTGAGCAACAGTTAGGCCTGAGACAGGTATGACCAGATTATCCGGTTTCCTAAGACTTTCACTCTCAACTGCTTGGAAACTCTCCAGCAGCCCAACTCAAACATGTAGGGGCAGTTTCAACAGCATGAAAGGTTTCCTCTGTCCGTTACGCCTGGTTAAACACCCGGTGTACGGTACATTGGAAACACCCTTTGTGTGTACTTTCCACAATATGTGCAATTCCCCCTCATTGCCTGTTTTAATCTTCATTTATAAATATACCACTATATTTACAATCAAATACATTATTGAAGCTGTTCCTTGATAATAGATGGTTCTCATAATCACAAGGCAGGTATTCATTATTGCAATAAACATTCTGCATTCATATGCAATACAAATGAGGTTTGTTTTCAGGTTGCCCTCAGCCCTTCATTGCTAAAATGCTGTATGGTTTTAAACATAACCAATCATGAAAATGTTGACTTCAGAATTCTCCAATCCCTGGCCATTTTTCTCATCACAAAAAAATGCCAAAGGCTGCAGAGACTACAGAGTTTTCATGGTCTTTTCTCCAACTATTCATAGACTAAGCATGAAAAAAAAAAAAATAAATAAATAAATAAATCCACCCTATTCATTAAAACTGTATTGATTTCAAAGTTACAAAAAACGTTTTCCTTATTTCTGGGAGTCAGAAACAAGACTGGGGTGCAAAAATTAGTACTAAACCATAATTGCACATAATATTTTACAAAAGAACAGAAACAACCATCAAACGGATCCTTCAGTACTGCAGAAAGCCTTACCCCTTAGAGAAGTTGCCTTGGTAGGGAAATTATTAATCACGGTTCTAGCCATTTTGAATACTTCTGTTTTCCTCGTTAGAGTAGCTGGGCTATGGCACAAGTTTTTTTTTTTAATCACTTGTTCTTTCCCAACATTCGTTCCGATATCCATTTCTCTGATTTGCATTAGTAACATATATAGTGTATTTTAACAACAACCCTAATTCTTACGTATGTTTTATACTGGACACTTGTACTTCATATTGCACACCCTCACTGTCAGGCTGCACACTAAGATTCATGTTTTGTCTGGTCCTTAGTTTTATTTTTATTCATCTTTTTATTCCATGCAAACCAATCAGAGTAAAGGTGAGTGTTCACGTTCAAAACATTAGGACAAATTAGAATGCGTTTCTCAGTTCAAGTAAACACAAATGAAACACCCTGAACAGTACACTTTTGTTCCACCAAGCACGTTTAATTTTTTAAAATTTTATTTATTTTTTACAAATGTACCAAAATCCCAAAACATATAAAAGCTAAAAAAGGTATAAAAAGCTTCGATTGTAAATAGAAAAAACATGCAAAATTCTTTAAAAAAATTCTCAGAAGTGTGTTAATTTCCTGGTTCAGAGAATACTGAGATAGAACAGTCCTTTCCTTGTTAAATGCAGTCACCTGACACGATAAACCAACTGACAAAGGTCAGACATGTCATGGACTGAGTTACATTTCCTGGATCCCTTTAGGCCACAACTGAATAGGGCAGAGCTGGTCAGCTTGTCCTCAGTACCATTGTGGCTCTTTGTTCTTCAGGTCTAAGTGCTTTGAGCAAGTTCTCCAGGATTTCAGAAAAGACAAGCAATCCTTACACACTCACGGCCTGGACTGGAAACCTCAACAGCTGTGAAGAGTGCAAATAGCATATATATATTTTTTTTTCCAATTTTACCATAGTCTGTGCTTTTGACTGAATAATACACATAAAATCAGTTAACTTTTGCCAGCTGTGAAGTAGCTGGGGAGACTTGTGCTAGAAAACATGACAAACTGCAGACAACAACTTGAAACTGAGCCATCTTTCCTCATAAGCACACACTGAAAAATGTCACGTACACCATATGATTGTCAACACTTCCACATGAAAAATACACCTCTTAGTGCAACAAAATTGGCCACAAGTATCTTTGCGCAGATGTGTCACATTTTGGGAATGTTTTCTTCTCAACACTTTTACAATACAAAAAAAACAACCTGCATCAGGTTTGCTGAGTTTACTCCAAGTGGTATAAACTAACACCCATATGTGAAAAAAAAAAAAAAAAAAAAATATCAAAGTATCAGTGCCCTCAGAGGGCTTGTAAAAGGCTTGATCTATGGCTTTGATTCCTTCCTAATCTATACAGTTTCAAAGCTGGTTTCTGAATAGACGCTCAACATAACCCCACTAGGCTCGGTGGACTCCTGTCTATGCCACACTGATTTCCTACAGGACAGCAACACAAAAAGGCTGTAAACAATTCAGTGGAATAGTCAACTGAACAAGCGAGAAAACCCATACAATTTTGTCCCTCTAACCATGCAAAGCTCCAAGCACCACAAAGACTTCCTATTTCCTGGCAACCATAGATTCTAGCATATTTGTTTGGCAAACTTACATGGAAAACATGTAAAATCATTAAGCTTTCCTAAAACAATTTTTAAAACTGCATAACCATGGCTTTCCAGGTTTATGGCTATACACCCCTTTATAAAACACGCATACCGCGTGAAAATTCTGGCACCTTATAAGCAAAACATACATGACAAAATTATACAAAAATAAATTTGGTTGGTTTCAAAATCTGACAAACATACAAGAGGAATAAATTTCATCAATGAAGAAAACTTCACGTTGCATACTGTTGAAAAAAAAGTCGACACCAGGCAGTGTACATTTCACTGTGGTCCAAGGTATCAGGAAGTACTGATTAGAAAACACGACAGAAGAAAGGCAAAGCGATCCAGCTTTCCCCGATTTTGCACAAATGTAAAAAGTGAGAAAAAGCAGGCCGTAACTGACAGAAAAGGTAAACGGTTTAAAATCGCATGTGGTTACAAAATTGGCAAAATTCACAAGAAAAATAGCAAAAAAGTAAAAACGGAAGAGCTCGAAACTGCGGAAATGTTGATCGGTTCAGGTTCTGGGGCTCGACTGCATTTTCCAGCTTTGATGTGAAGACCACCATCATGGCGGGCCTTTTGAGATGCCTGCCTTTGTCCTGCTGAACGAGGGCTGGAGGGGGTGGGTGGGGGGGCGGGGTGGGGGGGTGACATGGTGGCCGGCAGCAGGGGAGGGGGCCCCCCGTGAGAGAGACCAGGACTTCAAGTCAGTCGGATTCCGAGTACCTGCTCCAGCTCCTGCCTTCTCTGCTGCACCTGAGAGAAATAAAACAGACTGCTAATGAGGTGACAGCCTTGGCTTCTTCAGTTAAATAAAATGGGTCAGATGGAAGCATTTAACTTGATTTAACCTAATTTTGAATAAGTCTGAATTAATAGTTTCCCTCTTAACCAGGATGAAACACAGTAGACATCATGTAAAAAAAAACAATTACACGATTACTCTAGTACATTTCCAAAATGCAGCTGCCGACCTTGGAGAAGGTGTAACGGCCCACAGCCTCTGGGACCCACGGCGCTTGGTAGAACTCTGTACGCCTCTCTTCCTCTGGGTTGCCCGCAATGTCCGTCATCAACTGGAACAGAGACGGTGCCATGACAACAACTCCACCGCAGTCACCTGCCATGTGAACTTGCACCCAAAAACTCACATTTTGGCAGTGTTACCCACTCCTAGAGTTTTAAAGTCGGACTGAAATTGCTTTGCTTATATTTTGTACTACCCTTGGTGGTAAAATAGGCAGTGTCAGCTGTATTATCAAATCCTTTACAATTTATAATTTTTTGTTTTGAATTATAGGAATTGGTGTTTTAAAAACCACTGCGCCACCTACTGTGGTTTTTTCCACATTTTTTAAATTGCCGCTTTTTGACGTCAGGAAGCGGTCTCATTTGCATGCAGCCTATCACAGCGTGTATTTGCTTATGATTGACACTGAGGGCTAGGCTGCATTTGCCACTGTCAAGTCTAGCAAACATGGCACCTTGCAAGTGGCACTGTTGTGTTGGAGGATGCACAAATACTGACTCACTACATGCAATCCCGAAGGACACAAATGTAAAAAACAAGTGGGTAGAATTTTTATCAGGTTCATTAGTGTCAAACAACACAAGAGTCTGCAGTCTGCATTTTAAACAAGACAACTTTTCGAATTGGGCGCAAAAATTTTGCAAAGAACTGCGACTGAACCCAGGAGCAGTCCCCACAATTCGATCAAGCACAGTACGGAGCAGTACGGAGGATAACCACAAAGTAAGTTTTTTATATTATTATATTTTGGATGTATAATTACTCAGTGTATGAATTACCTTCGTCTGGCTTACAAGGAGTATAGCTAACAGCTACATTCGCTAACATTAGCTGGTATAGCTGAAAAGCAATCTTAGCATCAACATAATTATCACACGAAATATAAAGCAACAATTCAGGAAAGCCGAATATTATTTATCTAGCTAGCTACGGAGATTTGTTGACTTTGTGCAATATGACAGCTCATTTAGCTTTACCTATCTAATGAAATGTAGCCTGTCACCCTATTATTTTATCGTGATGGCTGTCACAGTCAACATTTTCCCACCATCCTCACTTTTATTTTTTTCCCGCCATCGTAATTTGAGTTCGCCCGAGTTCATTGTACTAGCCTACTGGGAGGGAAAACTGGAAAAACTGGCGGTCACTCTACCTGTAGTCTAAGCCTCAGACGGTCCGCCCACTAGCTGTCACTCAAAATGCAAGGAGTATGCCCTCGACCCCGCCCACGCAGTATCCAACCTCCATAGTAACATGATAGTAACATTTTTGTGATATGTCTAAATGTATTCATTTTTATCATTAAAAAAAAAATTATTTTTAAAACCATTTAATGATTCGAATTTCAGTCCGACTTTAAATTGTGGCAATAAATTCCTACAAATAAAAATAGAGTATTGGCCTTCTGTGCCCAAAAATGAGTAAGTGACTTTACAATATTAACAGTGAAAAACAGCAACAAGGTGGCACAGAGGTTAAGAAACATCACCAAATTCACTTACAACTTGAACCGCTATAGTACATATCCAACTGTATCAAATACATCAAATTCATGACTTACTACCCATATGCAGCAGCTGTTGTATTATTCATATATTGTAGCAAACCGTTCTTTACCTTGAGATCTCTGCATTGGGACTTTAGCCAGTCCTGGATGAACTCCTGAGGGTTGTTGCTGAAGCTCAGCATGAAGTCCCTCTGTGTCTTCAGCTGGTTAATAGACTCAATAGTCTCGTGGATCTATGGGGGAGACGCGGCACACTAAATTTGGACCACAATAAAAGTTAGACTCCTGCCTCTTAACATATAACAAACCGGTTTGGGGCCCCATCTGAATTAACCAATCACAGCGCTGTCGATTTGGTAGGAGCAACATATTACTTCTGGTAATAGTTACACATCTTCCATAAATACAGTACATAAATGTATTTATTTACACATAAACACAATGCCGTTGGAGCAGACCTTCATCTCCAGGGCAGCTATCTCCTGTTGGTTGGTAGTGGAGGAGAGGAAGCTGTTCATCTGGCCCTTCAGGGGGTCGTCCACCTCCACGTCTATATCGTAGCAGGCCGTCTTCTTCTGGTCGTTGGGGTCCACGCTGCAACCAAAAGGCAGTACTTTGTCAGCGGCGCTTGGACCCGCTGCTGGTCGCTACGGACACATGGTTCGGCAGACCCAAAGTCTCCGCCCCACCTGATGATGTGGTTGATGACGATGGGGTCGGGGTGCTGCAGCAGGCCCGCCAGCTTCATGGGGATCTCGGAGAACCGCATGCGGGTACAGCCGAAGATCTGTACGACAGGGGAGGGGCGTCACCATCACAACCGGCCGAACCCATTTCGCCCAGACGTTTTATACATTTTTTAAAGGAGAGCAGGACCACCCTCCTTCTGTATTTCTTGCTTCACTCAGACAGGTAGAATGCAGAGGGGGTAACAGATGGTTTTTGTAGCGTTGTCTTTCGGTCATGGGCAGCACATTGGGCTACAGCCACTGTATGAAATGTGCTATACAAATAAAATATGATTGACTGATTGAAAAGGGACCAGAGCTGAGAAAAGTGGCATGGTGGGATCGAATCCTTTTTCAGTCCAGTGGTAGGGGGGGGGACTTAAGAGTTGGCCACCCGAAGGATCACGCTACGCGCCTCGCCTTCTCCCCATCCCCCCATCCACCTCCCCCTCCCCATTCTACCAGTTTTGGTCGACAGCGACGGCAGCCTCGCGCTGGTCGGCGCCGTACGTTCATTAGCCGCGGACGGGCGGGTGCCGCGCGCTCACCTGGCGGAAGTAGCGGTTGCAGTTGATGTACTCCTTCTCGTGGCTGTCCTGCAGCTTGTTGTTCTTGATGTAGAGCCAGAGCGCCTGCATGATGCTGGCCCGGGTCTGCGTGTGCACGCCCAGCAGCCGCGCCAGGCGCGGGTCCAGCTTGTACTGCGGGGGCTGAGCAGGGAGGAAGAAAGGAGGAGAGGGACACGTCTCACAAACCACAGAAACCTCAGCAAACAAACACACACTATATAACACTAGGTGGGTATTCAGCAAATGGATGCCGATTGAGACGATTTGGGTTTAGTAGGCCGGTCTACAATAAGCCCACATCTCACCCGAGATTCAAATAGAATGCCTTCCCCTCGCACTTACACTTCCCTAATTGCAGCTTCCTACAGATAAACCGTTTCTGAACGTGTTCCGGACAGATGCCACATCGCTCAATTTCCTTTGTGCGGTTCGTCGGCCACACTAGATGTTTCTAGAAGTTTCTGAGAGACGTCCTAAGCCGCGGGGGGTACCTGGTGATCCAGCATGAGGAGCAAGGTGCACTTCACGCTGATGTCCCCCGGCCGCTTCACCTGGAACCCGTCCGTCTCCTGGGTGGTGGGCATCCTGTGCCACTGAGACAACAGCGCAAACGCGTCGACAGTTAGGGCTCTGCCCAAAGAGCTCCACCGACGACACAAGCTCCACATTCAGTTTCGGCCAGCAGGCATTGAATACATGGTTTAAAAAAAGAAAAAAAAAAGAAAAGGTTTCTGACAATGGTATGATCTTTTCGGCCGGTCACAATGACGGAGATCGTTTCTGACGAGCCGGTTGCCTGGAAACACATTTTTTTGCGGCCGAGATGTTTTTCTGAAATTCTTTCGACTGGGGGGGGGGGGGGGTTTCGGCCAATAAAAGACACATGGGCAACATACAGACGCTCGAGCGCTGGCATTGCAGAACAGGCACGGATCGGGACGCAGAACGTCTCATACCTCCACCAGGTGGTTGTCTGGTCCGTACAGCTCCTTGTCGAGCTCGATGACCAGGCTTTTAAAGAAGGAGGAGAACTTCCTTTTCTGCTTCCCGGGCTGAAGAAGAGATTAGGGAAAAGGGGGGTAAAAAAAAATTAACAAAATGGAGGACCGAATTGTTTTTTGTGTCTGTGGGTTATTACGAACGCAGAGGGAGGCCGCATTGTTTGGGGCTGACCACATCAGGGGCTGGATCTGGAAAAACTCAAGATTCTGAAGGACTGGCTATCTCTACAGCCTTCGCTGCCATGTCTGCTTGTGCAACACCCCTCCTCCCCCCCCCCCCCCCCCCCCCCCACCACCCGCCCCTCGTCCCCCGTGCGTTCAAACCGCCGGATCAAAACAAGTTCCTCCTTTTCGAGCGGCTGCAGTCGAGCCGACAGCTCTCGGCTGGAACGCAAATGTGAGGGTTCACGTCTTTGCGCCTAGCGTGTAACCAGCAGTTTCCATTTGCTTATTTTTATTTGTTCTTTTTTTTTTTTTTTAGGGATTTTGAGAGGGAGCGCAGGACGGAGAGCACATCTGGTTTCAGGGAGTGGGCCGAGGACACACGCCAACCCAGTTGGGGAAAAAAAAAACGGAAAGACACTCGAAACAACCCAACAGGAAAACAGCCTGAGAAATGGGCCTGGAAAGCCCTTTTCTCTTTTAAAAGCAGCTTAAAAATGTACTGACACCAGCCCTGGAATAGACGGGCGCGATCTTCAGTCATCAAGACCGCTTGAACCATTCTAAAAGCGATCACCTTTTGAGAAGAAAAACTCTCACGGGTTGGGCTGCTAAGCATACATTTTGTTTTCTTACTAGCCTGCCAACGACTTAACTGAATACGCCCGTCTAATCTGATATGGCATTCAAGACAGCTTTTCAGTGCAAGGTCTTGCAATCAACCACAAACACCACGGCACTGAAAGAACACACTCATCAGCACTGCCTCATTTGAATGTCTGGAAAAAAAATTTGCTCGCTCAACATTAATTAGATACAGATACTGCTCAATACAATGCAATGCCCCTAAATACATTTCAAATGGACGGATAATGTGATGCTAAAGCCTCAGAGGGATATCATTATGAGCATTAGTGTGTATAAGACTGGGTGGCCCACATTGCACTGTGAAGACTGATGTGTCTTCATTTCCTTCCCCGTATTAGATTAACACTTCTTGAATGCCTGCCTGCCCCCCCGCCCCCACCACCACCACAACCGCTGCCCTGAAAACGTGACTGAGGCCCCACCCACACACTTACATCCTCCAGCAGCTTGCCCTCCACTCTCAGCTCCCAGGAGGCCACCTTCTCCGCCTCCTCACCCTCTGGCTTGCCAGGTGTGTAGGTGTTGGAGATGTATATTCTCAGCTTGCGTTTTTGCTAAGCGTGGAGGAGGAGGAGGGGGAGAGAGAAAGAGCACTGATTGGTAATGCTCGTCCTGGAAGCAAAGGGTTGTTTTTTCCTCCCCATTCAGAAGAGCCCCAGCAAATAGGTTCTCAAAATATGTCTGGTTTTGTCATACATCGTGCTAGCCTGCAGCATTACTTCAGAAAGCAATTCAACGTCTTTAATTAGATTAAAATACTGAGCTAAGAGCAGCAATACATGAAAGCTCAATTCAATCATACTAATAATATACGATGCTGAATACATATGCAATCAATCGCAGAAGCCAAAAAAAAGATTAAATTAAGGCTCAGAATTTGGCAACCACCCCTCAAACAGATGGGGACTTCCAGTTAAGGTTCTAAAGGGTCTATAAACATGAAATTTTATTGGTTCTTTAAAGCCACGTTGTCAAGGCTCCTTCAAAACCATTAGTGCCTGGAAGAGGCCACCCATATGTCCCCATCCCAAATGAGGAATGTTGACAGATAAAACCAAACATTAAGAACATAAAATAAACAAGTCTTGAGACCTGGAACTCGAACTGTAGGTGGAGTCACGGTTCAATACCTTTCTGGAGCAGGTGTTATTTAACTGCTAGTACTACAGTGCCAATTCCAATAAAATCAATGAATAAAATCATAAACTGCCTCTCTAAACATTTGTAGCCATGAGCATCTACACATTATTTCTCACCACAATCAATCAGAGACATGAACTCTCTATTGAATCAGCATAACTTCCTCATTCATAAATGATTCAGCATTTAAAGAGATGTGGACCAGCTGCTGATGTTGGTTCTGGTGTTATTAAGGCAAAAGGCATCTTGGCAGAGTTAGTGAGCCGTGTGGTTTAGGTGGAAATCACAGGAAGTCTTTACCGTGATGGGCTTCTTTATGGCTTCCTGGATCTCCATGCGCTTACGGGCAATGGTCTGATCCAGCTTCCGCTCAAAGGCGAGGAGGTCCATGTAGGCCTGAGACTCGGGGACCAGGTCCCTGATCTGCAAAGATCACCAAGTCACCAAGATGAGCATCATCAATGTCCTTTTCAGAATGTATGTCTGTCGCTGTCACAAAAAAACAAATGCGAGTCTCCGTTCTTCTATATCAATGCATTGTCTAATAACAGTGGTTATTAGACAATAACCAGTCAAAAAAAAAAAAAAAAAAAAAAACTTGTTTTCACTGGAAGATCCAGCCTAGAGACTTTGAGGGGGCGACAGCTGCTTTGAAACTCACCCTCTGTGGGAGAACCTTGTCAGCCATCTTGCGCCGTTTGACACTAAAAGAATCAAAGAAACAGTGTGTGACCTTTAGAAGTACGGGGGAGGATAACAACTCCAGAATTAATGCTGCTTCACATAAAGACTTAAGGCTAACCTAATTGAACACAACCTAATCTACGCCTGTATAGTGTGCCAATCCGCTCTAATCCGTGTGACGCCGAATGCCTTGCAGGAGTTAGGCCTAAACACAGCCCCTGTGTTTCACCCTGCTGGAGCTGCATACTCAGTATCTGCAGGAACCAACAGAACAGATGTTTTTTTTGGTTTGTTTTTTTTGCCACAGCCCTTTGGTGTGATCTCTCCGCAGTCACAAAGTCGTACCCTGAAGGCTTCTTGTTCTCAGGATGCTTTAAATTTGGGTCTGCGTCCCTCCCCCTGTTGCCCTGGCCCACCAGGCACCCTCTCACAGCACTGACAAAAGGACCCTTTCAATGACAATATCTCATCTTACAGAAACATAAAACTTAAGGAGAGTCACTGAAAGATCCAAAGCATGAACTTTGTCGGCACTATATGTCACAGGAAGTACAAAGATGCATAGGTGTAAGAGCTGGGTCAATCCACATACTGCTTCCTACTATGCTAGGAAGAATTACACTAGCTGTAGAGCAATGTGTTGTATGTTTGTTCCATGTCATCTGCACCTAAGCCTTGCTGCAAAGTGCAGATTCAAATACAGTTCTGGGCTCCTCCCACCAGGAAAAGCGAGAAGCCCCAACTGAGTCCAATTTGAACGCTGAAAACCAGTTAGCCGATTCTAGAGAACAGACAGCCGTGCGTGGCAATGGCTGGGAACACCCAACCGTCTGGCGTGAGACACAGGCGTTGGCCATACAGTAGGTACAAGTCAGCGCTCCGTGAGCCCCGTGCACCTGAATCTGTGCAATGAGGCGACGGGCGGCCGGACGGAGAGGCCGTCCCTCAGAACGGGGCGGAGGCGCCACTCACCTGCGTCTCTGCCCTCCCAGGCTCTGATGCTGCTGCTGCTGCTGCTGGAGGAACCTCTTTCGCGAAGGGTCCATGGCAACCGGGGACATTCCGGGGCGCATGGGCAAGCTGGAGCCGTAGGAAGGCCCAGGGACGGGTCCCGCCATGGGGCCCATAGGCACCCCTCTGCTGGGCGGCATGCCCGGGCGCTGGGAAGCGCAGACACAGGAGATGGAATTACCGCCCGGCCTCGTGCCAGATGTCCTTACATGCAGTATGTTCAGATGAATTCAAGGAACTTAAGTTACATGTAGTGTACATGCTAAATATTTAAATTACACCACATTTGACAGCAAATTACTTCTAGATTGTAAATTAAATTCCAATAAATTCCAATCAGCACATTCACAGATATATTTTTTACAGGACGAGATCATGCTTAAGCATGTCAGACCCAGAAGAGCTGTGTTCAGTTACTGTCAGCACCGGCACTTATAGCTTGACTGCCGCGTTTGTCTCATGGTCTTCTTTTTGGACATCCTTCTGTATCCTTTTTGAACTTTATCAATATTGTATTTAGAAGTCAGTTACTTATTTTTATGATTAAGCTATAAATGAATGACCCATAAAAACTTCTAAGGATAAAGATATGGGCTGTTTTCTGAGAAAATGTGTCGTTCCCAAAACGGGTACATTCAACTGCCCGAGTAGGGGTACTTAAATTATCTTGATTTGATGAGACACTTATACTAAATGTAAAGTCACTTGAAAATTTGAAGAATGTTGCATGAAATCAACCAGCAGCTGACTCAAACAAATTTAGCCTCCCCATTGACAATTCACCTCCGAGAACTCGCATTTATAGTTTGTAGGTTTACAGTGATTAGAGCTCGACCAATATATCGGTATGGCCGATATATCGGCTATTTGACTTTTTTGACGACATCTGGATCGGCAGTTATGCTGCCGATGTGCACCGGTTTTTTTTGTTTTTTGTTTGATAAGTATAATAAACAAAAAAACAACGATTATTTATCTGTACTTGTCTGTTCGAACGTTGTAATTGCTATTTACTTGAATTATCCAGTAGAGGGAGCTCTAATACAAGTGTGAACTGCAGCAGCTGACGCGCTGCTTCTCTAATAAGACGTTTGTCACTCGTGCCTCATCCAATATTCTCCACTGCAAGACTTGTCTACACAGATTCGATTGCCGCAATAAAGGTATGTATATTTAGTGAAAGTTTTTAATTAAATGCGTTTATACGACCACTATGTTTATCAATCCTCATTATCAAGCGACCGAGCTAGCTAACATATTTGGTTCACTTTAGCAAGCTAGCTGGCTAGCAAGCCTTTATGAAGTGGCAGTGAGCACATAAGCAGCGTAGGATCTACATTTCCAGAGGACATCGCTGTATTCTCAAATAAATAACCAGCCAAAATAAAATGGTGATTGAATTTGTTCTTTTATCTGAGATAATGATATTAGCTACTATATGATGCTGTGTAAATAGCCAACGCGTGATTGCAAGCGAGTGTGTCATCTAGTCACGCGTCATCGTAGCAAGCTAACCAGACAGTAAAAACGCAGATAAAACACTTCTAACATGGATCATTTTAAGCCATGTTATCTAGCTTTGTCGTGATAACATGAGAGAAGGATTGCTGTTGGAGAAGTGAATCAACCAACAGTTAGCGCGGGTAACCTGCACGAAAGTGCATTGTAGTTTTTTTTCACGTATTTCATCCAGTCAATTTAAACGTTACACTTGATTCTTGATTCACTCTTTAGCTCCGCTAGATAATGTCTTACTTTTTGAGATCATGTAGTAGAAATAAAATAAGAAAATATAATTCATTTAACTTAGTGAGAATATATAATAAGAAATAATGAAGCTGTGTCAATAGCTAATGCGTTATTGCGAGCGAGTGTGTCATCTAGTCACGCGTCAGAGCGCATTGTAGTTATTTTCACCGCCTAATTCTTATGGACAGGGAAGCTCGCTAGATAGTCTTACTCTTTGAGATCATGTAGTAGGAATAAAATAAGAAAATATAATGAATGTACTGAGAATAGATACTAAGAAATAATAACAAATTAATAACAACAACAATAATAATATTCAAATAATACATGTTTGAAACTGGAAAACTGATTTTTTTTAAATTAATTTTTTATAGATGGCTGGTAAAGAAAGGAGTAAAAGCAAGGTGTGGAGTTATTTTGATTTCACACACTTAAAGATGGTGTTTATATATATATATATATATTTAATTTCATATCATCTTTTACTTTTTTATCTAAAAAGTTCTTTGTGTGTTTATTTTTATTTGTTTGCTTATAAGTTAAATGCTCTTAAATATAGAAACTTTAATAAAATATAAGTTTTTCAAATTGATTTGAAAATGTTGCACTTTTTGACAAAACATCGGTCAAAACATTGGTAATCGGTGGGCTAGGACTCTCCAAAATCGGGATCGGCATCGGACCCAAAAATCTGGCATCGGTCGGGCTCTAACAGTGATGCGTCAATATTGACAGGGAAAAAACAGGCAAGTTGTTTTTGTTTCATTACATTTCTCCCTCAAACCCACTTTCCTGAGAATGTCACAGATTTTTGATAGACACCAACACATGGATGTATTAAAAGTACCAATATTTAGTTATTACAGTATACAGCCTAACATGTACTCTACAATAACATAGAATGCCATGCGAATTCAGGAATTTCTAGATTTATGTCCCAAACAGTGACTGAGGTGCAGGGTTGAAACTAAAAAAAAAAAAACTTGATTGAACAAAACAATACTGGGCACCATTAAGACATCCCCGAAGGAAAAAAAAAACACATTGGATTTGTTAGTACACCACCAACAAAGTGAACAAATGTTAAATGTTAAGCAGTCATTTCAGTTTTCACCATGGAAAATAAGCCCACAGATTTACAGAGATTCCGTGACCCAGAGATTCAACTGCAAAAACCTACGAGCACCATCCCAGTTTAGTTTTCAAAAAAGCCCTCTGCTGCTCTAGCTGCTGGACTACAGATAAGTGCAGCTTACCACATAATGCTTTCTAAGACTGAATGCTAACTTCACAGAGAAAATCATAAGGATTCATATGACATTGTCTGTATACGTTTCAATGTGTCAAATGCGTTCAAATTTACATGAAATGACCCATAATACCAAGGACTTGCCCTTGCAAACATTTTTGATAGCATAACTGTCCAAACATCTTCCAACAGAAAAATACTGTTTGTCGATACAGGACCCCGGTTCTTAACAAATGGCTAAATACTGAAACAGTCATTCAGTCCATTCCATTCAGGTATTTGAAAAGTACACTACATGGCCAAAAGTAGCCTATGTGGACACATGACATCCAACATCTCATCCAAAAGTATGAGCATTAATATGGAGTTGGTCCACCCTTTGCCGCAATAACAACTTCCACTCTTCTGGGTAGGCTTTATACTTGATGTTGAAGCACTACGGCAATGATTTGCTTATATTCAGCCAGAAGGGCATTAGTGAGGTTGGGTACTGATTGGGCAATTAGGTTTGGCTCGCAGCTGGATTTCCAACTGATCCCAAATGTGTTGGATGAGGTTGAGGTCAGCACTCTGTGCAGGCCAGTCAAGTTCTTCCACACTGTTCTCGACAAACCATTTCTATATGGACCTCACTGTGTACCCAGGGGCATTGTCATGCAGGCCTTCCCCAAACTGTTACGGTTGCACATAATCGTCTAGAATGTGGTTGTATGTCGTAGCATTAAGATTTGGTTTCACTGAACCTAAGGGGCCTAGCTAAAACCATGACAAACAGCCCCAGACCAAGTGGTGTCCGGATACTTTTGGTCATATAGTGTACTTACAGCGGTAACTTATATCGCGGCATCACGTGCTGTCACAGACATTACTTACTACAAATTATAACTTTTCAGCAATGAATATAGTGCCGAAACAAGTAGACAAACAACTGTCTAACCACCACATCCGCAATAAGCCAATGTTGCAATAACCGCGCAACACAGGGACAGTCATGCTGCCGAATCAAAAAAAAAAAAAAAAGAAAAAGCGGAGTTCTGCTATCAAAAAAACGAGAGACGATTGCATATTCAAACTTATGCTCACACACTATTGGCTGGATAGTTAGCCAACAACGTTCACAAATCATAGGTTTCATAAACAAAGTCAAGTTGAAATGTTTATTGGATATGTTGGCTAACGACACCATCACTAGTGCATTCTGAGGTGCGCCAGCACGCGGAAGTGACTCGTACGCTGGCTAACTTGTTAGCCACCATATTCAGCTAATGTGGCAGTCAGTAGTAGTATCGATAGGTATTTGCTCGATAGATCACTTCATAAGAACCCACGTTTTCTTTTTTTCCTTTTCAGCGAGGAACACTCCTGAGAAGTTGGTTAGCAACAGTTCGCTAACATCAGCTCGCGAGCAACAGTACCATTCGCCTAGCTACTCTCGAACCCAAGTTGCTTTGTTTCCTCACAGTAAAACTGCAATCCCCGCAAGCCACAGCGTTATTTAAGTTTTGCTCAAATCTGGTTAACGCCCAACTAATATTTATTTAATCACATTTCCTGCTTCGTATCCCCATGTGTTCGGTCGAATTAACGCGACACATGCAATAAAATGGAACTGAAACCACATTAAGTTCGCTCGTTAAGACCGTAGCTAAGATTCGTGGTGATGCTTAGTATCTTTTAAAAGCACCCCCTTCACGTATTGCATAGGATTTTAAAAAGTTATCTTGTTACCTGATGGTACTGCGACGCAGGGTTAGTCATGGTCCGGAATCCAGAGTTCTGTTGCATTGTAGCCGGCGGTGGTGGCATTCTCACGCTGCCTCCATGTCCAGCTGTCATGGGGTTAACGTTAATGTTTGGGTTCATTGGACTACCTGGGTACCCCCCTCTCGAAGACATTTTCGGAAGAATAATGACAAGTGGTAAATTATCACTAAGTTCAATGCAAACGCCCTTCTACTAAAAACGTTCTCATGAGCACGTGAGCAAAACAACTTGTAGACTAGCTACACATATACGTCACTGTGTTGCCTTCTGATTTCCAACTTGTCAGTTAGCAAGCAAGCTAACAAAGCTACATCAAACGTTAGCTACAACGGCTAACGTTGACTAGCTATTTCCCGGATATGTCTTCAGCGACCTCTCACTCCCTCTCCTAGCATGTAAACGGTTGCTGTTTTACGTGTCATCACTTCCCATGAATCCATGACTTTGTTCAAGCCTCCTGTTTTTAAAATGGTTGGAACGCAAGATTTAGAGCGCCTGACCAATGTCTAAAGATAGCGATCAGACAGGGTTTCTCTGAGTGCGTTTCTACAGCAGCACTCAGACACCTCCCTCCAGGGTTGCCAGTTCACAAGTATTTCTCTGTTGAAAGGCTACTCTGACTGGAGTTAGTCTCGATTTCCAGATCAGATCATTGACTCTGAGTGGCAAGAAAAATCATTTATATCAATCATCCTGACGCGTCGGGGGATATTTGCCTGTAAATTTAGATCGATTTTTGCAATGTATTGAAAATGTTTGTATTCTTATAAAATACACTCTCATTTAGTATACCATGCTTCTTACAACAGAGGCTTTAATTTTCTGAATTATGCAATTAATTTCCATACCAGAATAGTGAATATTCACACAGAATAATGCATAATCATGCACATTCGTAAGGTATCAGAAGGCATCTCAGTACTTATGAGACACCTTCATACCCCTGCATTTTCCTAACATTTCTAAGGAAAGATGTGAAAACTAATTTTACATCTACTCGTGTGTTATCTTCTCTTTTCAGAGCTGTCTAATAAATAAGTGATGTAACTTCATATCTGTTTCAGGTTACAATCTCAAACCATTTACAGTAAAGAGGAAATCACTTTAAACACTATTAATGTGACTATGCAAATCATTCACAGCAGCCATGTTGCACCAAAATGTCAGATGATGTGAAGAGGTAGGGGCATTGAATCAATTAAAGAGGAGGATGGTTAGAGTACCAGATTGCATATTTGGCTAGGCCAAAAGAGCACTCCCTACTCTGCACTTTGTGCTATGGAGTATTTAATGACCAAAGAAGGTTGAGACATTGGTTTTTATGTGTCATTTTAAAGAAGTTGTCTCCTTCAGCAATAGGAAATTGATTTTCTGTTTTTTTTAGGGGAAGGTTGCTCCTTACTGCTCTACCATCACCAATTCTTACACCAAATTGATTTTCCGAGGAGGTCTCCCATCTCAGTATTAACAAAGCCCGGCCGTTTGCCTTAACCATCTAGCAGGAGTAAATTACAGGGTAGTCTAACTGTACCTCACCAGGTTTTCCTAAATCACTGAAGGTTAATAACATTCTATGCAAAAAAAAAAAAAACATCTGTCCATGGCTAATTGTCTTCTTTTAATTAAGCCAAAATCTCAAATTATAACAACCATGGATCTAATATGTTTATATTTGAGTCAGATATAAAGAGATTAGCTCCATATCTTTTTGTTCATTATGCTGAAAATATATTTCTGTATTAGTCACATTAAAAAAAAGAATTGACCAGGTGCTTTCGGTTTGATTCATAAGCTGCCATATAACATCAGCTTGCTACAGTTGTTTTGTCTATAGCCAGATTTCACATATTCCTGCAGTCTCAATGTTTTCTATCATGATTTATTAAATTTGATATATGAAAGAAATTGGCACTTAATGGTGACCAAAGGGAATTCAATGCCATCAAATTCAAGGGATCTAATAGTAAATAAGTACACTGTCAAATGGGTCTAGGTAAGATTTTCTGAGGGGAAAAAAAAAACAAAACAAAAAAACAAAACAAAAAAAAAACGTTAAAATAGTTACAGTTTTTTGTCAATAATCTGGCAACCTTGTCATTACTTGACGCTTTTTGCAGGTTTCATGAGCGCCATCTGTGGGTCATATTGGCTAGGGGCATGTGAAGGAGTACCCCGAAACACTGAACATTTACAACAGTACTGCAACTCAATGACTTCTGGGAAAACTGACCGATTGTGTCTTGTTTGTTACTTGAAATCTGAATGAAAAAGTGCTAATAGAAAACTGCAGTTATAAAATCAATTTGAACAATACAGGCAAATGTTTGGATGAAATCAGGATATCATTAGTATTGACATATGCATACAGAATTATTGTGATGCCAACATGCCTAATAGTCACCCAGGGATACACATGTATTTGATGGAGTACCAAATTGTCACATAGGAACAGTACAGGTGGGTAACAAGAACCGTTTTTGAGGATGAAACTTTGCAAAAATGCATAGTAGGCACTGATGAAAAAACACCAAGGAATTAGGGTACACATTCCTTCTATTTGACAGTGATCAATTCCCATATTGGGATTTCAAGAACATGGAATCCCACACTGAACTATGTGGGCCAGCTGAAATAAGGTTAATGGCCTTCTGTTAATGGTAATGCCACCTGCTCTCCCCAGGTCAGTTTAGCACTTATCCAGGAAAATTCAAATAAATCACATGAAAAGGTTACTGGACCTACAGAGTGGGCTACCAATAGAGTGGGCCACCATCTCAATCTAGGGCAATTCAAGTAATTTCTGGATCATAATACATATGAAAAGCTAAATGATAACATAAGGCCATAAGTCTAATTTATATACTATGTAGTATAATAACACCTGAATGTGAATATTATTTGAGGTCATTCAAACAGTGAAACTATAAGAGTGAGACTTCTACTGATTATTCTCTTAGCTAGTCTTGAAAGCATGAAATATTCAGCAATTCTGTTCAATGCAGCATCATTATGTTACAGTGACATTACAATCACTTGGTAGATGCTCTTATCTAGAGTGATTTACAGAAGAGAAGGGTGTTAGTCTCAGAAATACAAAAGGGTGATATAATCAAGAAGGCATTTATAATCACAAAGTATAAAGTTAACTGAATAAACCAACAATTAGTATTGTAAACAAAAGTAAATGATCCTATACAGCTGACATATCCTTACACAGTTATGGTTATAAGCATACTCCAAAAGGAAATCTAAAAAGAAAGAATGCGGATAGCTAAAATGGGTCAGGGGAGCCAGGGTGTAGTCTGAAGATGTGGGTATTCAGTCTGAAATGGAACATATAGGGCTTCTGCTATTCTGACCACAGTAGGGATTTCACTCCAACACTGGAAGACCAGAACAGATAGGACACGTAACCTGGGCTAAGCCCTAGAGGTAGTAGAACAGACAGATGGCACCAAGGTTCTGAATTTGATGCAAGCTGGTAAATATAGGTGACTAGCAGAGGATGACTAGAAGATATTAGGAGATATTTTAGCGTGCCACACTGGTTCTATTGATGAAATATTCTGCCAAATATGCTGACTCTGGGCCACAGGCATGGAATGGCATAGATTCCATTTGGGTCATAAGGTACATCACTGTTCTAGATGTACCTCAGCTGACTCAAGAGGATAGTAGTTATACATTCCTACAGAAGTGTCAGCATGCTATGTGAACAGTGCTATTTGTTTTTTATTGAAACTTATTCAGCTGGGACTCTCACAAAAATGAAAAGGATCTATTGCAAGAGAGACCTGGCAAGACAGAGAGGAGTTTACAATGTCAACAGAGCATTTTCAATAAACATTCAAACTATTAAACAATTATCACTCATTAGCAGGCTTTTATAGATAAGGTGGAGATTTAAGAACAATTGCATTTGATCAGAACCAGAACATGATCAATTAACATACTACTGATATTAGAATATCAGTAGTATGGGGGAAATTTCAGGGGGAAATTTTCTGTTTTAGTTTGTGATACAAATTATTCTATTACCATGGAGCGTCTTGACTGAATTCTTCTTCCTAGCTCAGGTCTAGCCCTGGGCACTGATTTAATACAGTAGAGAGATTATGGCTCTGAAAGCACCTCATTAGGAGAGAACTGAGATAGGATGGAAGTTGTTCAGTTATGGCTTTGCTGATAAAGAGGAACACATGTGTAAACCTCAGTGATAACAAGTCAGTTCTACTGAACAATTGAAGCACAGTGGTGAATACGTGGTCACGTGTTTGTAATAAATATGACTGCAGTGACTCAGCTATGACATTTTTGGAAAAACAAATTTTCTAATAACTGGAAACTAGAACATCATTTACAAAATAAGCATACAAAAGGCAGCTGCATTTTCTTCTGCTGACATGGCAATAACCTTATTATTGGGGTCATGTTCTAAGACTCTTTAAAATATGTGTTTCTCTCTATTGAGAACCAGCACCAAATTACATGATTCAATTCACTAAAATTATTATTTGCTATGGTATCACAACCATATTAACTGAAACAATCAATGAATAATCATGCATTATTTGCCTATAAACAGCAGATAAAGGGTCAATAATATTGTCAAAACATGGGTAGTATTTAGATAGATTTTGCTACTTCATGTCATGCAAATTTTATAGCTAAAATGCTAGGAGGGGAGTAGGATGCAAATGCATTATATATTAGGTGAGTATTGATTTTATTCAGAATCTAGTTTTGGAATGGCCATTTACAGAAAACTTACAACATCGGATATGGCCCCCTGTAGTTGCTGAAAAGGTGGGGGGGGGGTAATGATCCCCCCCATCACCTGGGCAGGATTGCAATTTGAATCACCCCCAGTCCAAAGTCTACCCCCTTCCCCCCACCCCTGGATGCGCAATCTCAATTCCCCCCCGCCGGCCCGCAACTGCAAACCTCCCCCACCGCCCAGACCACAATAACAATTTGATGCTCCCGATGCTTACTAGTGAAACTCCGCCTATGCTGCTGAGTGAATTCCAGAGCTTTCCGATGCTATTCTGAGATCGTAACATTGTCCTTAGCAATGGCACTAACTGTGAATTGTAAATCAATAGGACACCCAGCATAATTCTCTACTACAGATTCTTTTTTTAATTAATCATCTACGTTATACATTGTTAAGTAATATTTATCCAAATGAACAACAAGCAATTTTTCTAATCAAAGCCACAATACTTCACTGAATTGTGAATAATCATTTAGTCAATCTCACATCTCTGCAAATACAAAAAAATCAACAAGTGACTGAGGTCATACTCATACAGAGATAGGGCTACAAAGCACTAGAGGGCACCAAAACCACAAAATAAAATGCATAACAAACTGCATGAACACTTAAAGGGATAGTTCACTTTCTGGAGTTTCGTCAAGGTATTTTTTCAGTTTTAGTGTATGTTTTTGACTGGCCCAGAAGGTTTTTGTGTGGTGACTATATTTTAGATTACTTAATAAGTTTATTATGGCCAAATATGTAGCATCAATTAGTTTGTGGTTTAAAGCAAGTAAAATAATAATAATAATACACTTCGGGTAACCACGAATCAGTTGGTACTGTGACATTACACCTCTGGAGGATGGATGTGTGTATATTACCAGATATTTTTAAACATAATTATTTAATCCCATTTAGGAAATAAGGACCTTCCTTTGTACCCAAAACAGCTTGAATTCTTCACAGCCAGTGTTACCAGATTTTGCAAGACAAATACATTACTTCAACATCATAAACAAGCCCAAAAGAAGCAGAAGAGCAATTGAGATCCATGGGGTGGATGAGGGGGCCAAATGCAAACTGTGCAGGAGAAGGGGGCAGGTATGGGTGCTTGAGAGCGATTGCAAACTTGGGGGCATAGCTAAAAACTACATTCAGAAGTTAGCCTAGCTTGTGCCATTAAAAAGTAATTGCACTCACAGTTTCAGCCTGGCTCTGCCTACTACACAATTTTGAAAAATGTATCTAAGGCATTTGCATAAAGTATTCTATATGCAGATGAATTTGTACCGTATAGTTGCGCCTGGCTCATGAAACTCAGATCTAATTATGAAACTAGGCATTGCAGATCATATTGTATATGAATCAAGATTCGCATGGCCTATTTCTAGACTCAAATGTCTTCAGAAAGATATTTTATTGAACTGGTGGAATATGAGAAAGTTTTTGAACGGGACGCATGTTTCTCCTGTTTGAAAAATTGGCCAAAACCAATCTAGTCAATCAAGTGCCATCAGTGCTCTGTCATATTAAAAAGTAAACAGATGAACAGTTTTATAATGGACATGTGCTGGACTACAATGTTGTTACATGGCTGGGCAGACATGGGCAATTCAAATCTGAAGTCAGGAGGGTCCTTGATGAGGATGGAGTCTGGACAGGGGTAAGGAAGTGGCTGGTCCAACCATTCTCTCTGCAGTGGGTGGAGTGTGCCATATCCCCAGCACCATCACACTGGGAAGATACTGGGGTGTGGTGTTCTATAGCGGCATGCCCGAGCTGTGCAGGAACTGTGGTGAGCTAGGTCAGTTAGCCGCAAACTGCACAGTGGTCAAGCGCAAGACCTGCAGGGATGAGCATGAGACCGTCGAGACCTGAAGCCCTGTAACCTTTGCATTGCAAGGGGGTGTCTATTCCGAGATTGGGCTCCCTTAAGCCCTCTCAGTCTAGATCAAGACAAGGATTTTGACAGGGTAAATCACATGTGCTTGGAGAGGGTGTTGGAAAGGCTTGACTTCCCTAGCCCCTTCCGGGCTGAATTAAACTGTGACTGACTTCCATAATGGGCAGAGTAGTCAACTAACACCACTCTGAACTGTTTGCCTTCAGGTCCAGCGTTAGGGGTGCCCACTAGCATCCCTCTTGTATGTCATCTACCTCAACCCATTCCGCCATACCATCAGGGCTAACCCAGGCATTGCAGGTTATCCACTGCCAGGTGCCCGGGGGGCAACTAAAGGTGATGGTATACGTGGTCCAGAATGTACAGAAGGCCGAAAAGGCCTCTGGTACCTTTTCCAGGTGTTACGCCGCTCCCTTCTTGAGGGCGATAGGCTGGAGCATGCTGGACCTAACAGTGCCTTATAGTTGGGAACTCCCTCACGTCTATTGGGCCCTGAGGGACTTTGCTTTCAGGACAGGATTGCCCAGTCGTCCATGTACACCATCAGCATTGTCAGCAGTTACTCTATCACCACCATTGCAACCAAGTTGTTACATGATTTCTGTGCAGCCACGAGCACCCTTGTCAATCGGGACAAGAGCAAGCGCTTCCTGTTTATATGTTGGAGTGAGCCACTGACTGTTCCCTTTCCTGTATGAAGAGACATAATCAAGCTCCTGGGGGTGACCTTCCAGGCAGACGAAGGAGGGCAGCAAAGCCGGAAGGGAGTCCTTAGCCATGTCTGGACAAAACTCCAGAGCTGGAGTATGTGGCCCTTGACAATGATGGATAAGATTTGCCCTTGACAATGATGGGTAATATTCTGGTCCTGAAGGCAATAGTCCTTCCCATTCTCCTCTATGTGGGGTGGGGGGGGGTGTTTCCCCCAGACAAAGCCACCAGTAAGTACATCTCTAGGGTGGCCTTTCATTTTGTCTGGGAGAGTAAATTGAGAAATTGAGTCACTCCACCCTCCTCAAGGAGGAGAAGAATAAGGGAGGGGGTCCCAGACATTGTTAATATCATCTGATTTTGTTGTGGTTTTGATGTTTTTGTTGTTGTGAAAGTCTCTTTAGAGTCTCTTTTAGGAAAATATGTTTAAATGTTATGAAATTTTCAACCAATAAAGACATTATTTTTTAAAAATGCCTTCGAAAAACAGAAGTGCAAAGTGGTATTTTATAAGCGGAATTGTATTCAACAAGGTGCTGGAATCATTTGTAAGGGATTTTGGTCCATGCTAACTCAATAGCCTCACACAGTTCCTGCAGATTTTTGGCCACACATTCATGCTGCAAACTTCCCATTACACCTTATCCCAAAGGTGCTCTTTTGTAGAGATCTAGTCACTGCATGCCACTGGGGTAAACTGAAGTAACTGTCCTGTTCGTAGATGGTTGTAGTCTAAAGAAAGACAATACTATGCACGAAACTCCAAATGGTTATTTGCAATTCGGTCACTTAGGTCATTTACTGTTAAAATATTCCAAGTCATAACTGCGCTGGGGAAAACTGAAAAGATATTTGCTTTTCGCATTCAGTCATAAATCATTTAAGCCATTGCTGTGAATGTCCTGTGCCAAAGCACATCCCCACTGTGAGTGTCTTGAGGAAACTTCATTATGAATAAATGTGCTCAGCTTCTGGGCTTTTGAAAAATATTAGCTTGATTGAACGGTTGACTTATGACTGTAAACAGGGAATTCATTCATTTGGAAACCACAAGAGGTAATTGTAGAGAGTTCTGTGGCGGTTGAAATCAAGAAGCCATGCTGTGAATACAAAAACAGACGTCATGTTTTGTAAAGAATGACCCTGTTCACATTCAGTCCATGAGACCCTGCACTTTCAAGTTAAATTAAACAAATTAATAAATTAGAATAATTAAGTTAACATAGTTTTGCTAAATGTAAAGTCATTTGGCAGGTGAAAAACGCATAGAAAGTGAAAGCGGAGTAGCTTGTTTCTATGGACCACAGGCACAAAAGGAGTTAAGCAGAAAACGGGAACTGCATTAGCACCCACATCACACCTGTGACTCTAGGGAACTGTCAACAGTAGCAAAATAAAGGAGAATAATATCTTGCAGAGTCCAGAATTAATTGAAATAGTTATGAATATTTCATAACAAGAAAACACAAGTAATACACAGGTAGACTTTATTTGTTGAGAGCGGGCCTACTTGCATCATTACTCAAAAAAATCTCTGCATACTTGGTAGATGTAACCTCATGTATTCAATCTTCCACATCCTTTGCTGGGGCTGTGTCGGTTTTGCACTGCTTCTCAGGGGCAGGAAATAGACAATCACACCACTGATGGATGGAACATCCTGGAACATTGCAAAAAAAAGAAAAAAAAAAGAAATATGTACAGATTTGGGTGTGATCATTGAAGCCCAGGACATAGGAACAGGGAATTAATACTTGTGGCTGCTATTTTATTCTTGAAAGTATGTAAAATAATAGTGAAAATGAATGATATCTTTAAAATATAGCAAAATTATCCCAGCAAAGTATTCTGAAATAGAAAATACATTTAATTAAATTTTGTTGTACCCAGTGGAACTGGTCTCTATGGTGGGAGGTGTGGGCAGAGTGGAATTAATACCTCCATGCTGGATTCAACCTGGAGGAGCCATCCATGCCCTGGGGATGAACAGGCCTCAATCAAAATGTTCTTCTACTGCTCTGCATCCGTGTGCCCACTCACCCCGTGCTTCAGATTGACTGCTCAGGATGCTGCAGGTCAGGTTAAATTGCAGATCTCCCACAATGCAATGCCACCGCGGATCTACAGGCCTACAGGCACAGGGGAAGCCTCAGTGTTGGAAACACTAATTTACATGTTGAAAATTCTATCATTGAGATACCTACAGTACTGTAAAATACTATGATTGAGATGTGCATTAAAATATGTACACAATTCTTATTTTGGTGCCATTGTATCACACTATTGTACAAGGAGCAAATAGATGTGAATAGGAAGATATCTGAAATATGGCATTCCTCTTCTCTAAGAAACCATATGTGGGATTTATTTGTATTTGGTTCACATACAACAAATTGATGTATTTATGAATAAATTATTACAAACTGAGCACCAGGTAAAAGGTGAATATCTGAGGTGGTAAATTCATTTAAGTTCAGTGCAGGAAAACAATGCTGTTCTGGGCATGTGCAGGACTGCAAATACAAGCGTTATGAGACGTGGCAGTAGTAGGCAGATATGTTGGGGGCTGGACTGAAGTATGGCCCACGCTTAAGTCACCCAAACCACACAGAGCCTGAAACTCAGGGTAGGATTGGGCCATGCGTTGGCAGTTTTTTCTGGAAAAACTGAAATATATAGCAATACATAAATGTATATTGAATTATTATTCAAAAATACTTTGTATTTTTGTTAACTATTTTATATTAGTCATTTTTTTAAGTCTCTATATCTTTTGTGCTTTTTTGAAATAGATGTGCTAATCCAGATGTGTATTTTCAGATATAAAACATTTCTATTACTTAAGAAATGTAGGATAAGTTCCCCTACAATGGTACAACATCATATTTACTCTGACAAAAGGTAATATATTTAATGTTCATATTCAAGTGTACTACAATTACGTACAGTACAGTATTTATATTCATGTCGGGTCATCCGGTTGCAAGTCCTTTGGAATCAATGGTTGTCGCAAGAGGTGCTGAAGCCTATCCCAGCATGCATTGGGTGAGAGGCAGGAATACACCTTGGACAGTTCACCAGTCCATTGCACGGCACACACACCATTCAGTTGACCTAACCTACATGTCTTTGGACTGTGGGAGGAAACCAGAGCACTCGGAGGAAACTATGTACAAAACTGTTAAATTTGACACAGTGCTTTGGCTATGTCACTGATTGATTTATTTAGATTTATTTAGACTCATGATGGCTTGCTTTACTGGCATTGACACTTTTTTGGTTCACATGTTGAGAGACAACAGAAACAGACTGCAAATGCAAATACCTGTTAGCATTCTTGTGCATGAACTGACACAATAATACACAGCTCACCAAGAAACAGCTGTGCCGCCAATTGTCCAATTGCTTTTGTTCCCATAAAATGGGGGAGTGGGGGTGGGGGGGTATATAAAAAGGACTGTAATTCTTCCACAGATCACCCCACATGGATGTAAATACTCTCAGAAGCTGACAATCTTATTCATTTCATTGTTTAATTTCAAATCCAATGGGCTGGAGTACAGAGCCAAAACAACAAAATGTACTAATACATTACAAAGCCAGTACAGGACATCAGTATAGGCAGCCTGAGAAAAATTATCAGCACAGATTGTAAAAGAAAAATTATCAGCTCTTATCTGGAGCTCTACTTATGTTCTCTTTCATTTTTATAATGAGTTGGCATGGTTATGACGTCTTACTTGTTTTCATGGTTATGAGACCTCAATTGGACACCACCTATCAGCTATGCAAATATAATAAACAACGTGACAAGCAATCACCACCAAGGCCCTCAGGCTGTTTAAGACCAACCACAACCTAATATCCTAGCTGGGGGGAAAGCTTTACTTTAATTATGACATGGGTTTTATCATAAGAAACATTACAAATGTACTCTTGTCTTTATACTATGCATATTTGTGATCTATGATATCTTTTTATGTTTTGCTATTCAGACCATTTGTAGTAGAATGTGTCTGTGAAAGTGCAGCAGCTTTCTCTTCTATGCCATACTGTATATAAAAACTGCACCTTCTGCCATTACAGTCCAGTAAACTTCATTCATTTAAGCAAAATCAGAAGTATATATTCACAAAGAAATGGCCTGATCTTAAAGCAGAACCCGAGCTGTATCTTTATTGTCACACTTCCATTTATTTAAAAAAATAGGGTTTGTGAGGCCCTTTTCAAGGAAATATTAAAGCTAAAGTGTACTAGCCATTTAAAGAACACATTACTTTAATAAATGTAATGGCACACACATGACCAGATAATAATTTACAACCTTTGGATTATAAATATTTTCAAGCCAAGAAAAGTACTCCACTAAATTAGTCAGTCATTTAAATAGCTGAACTCAATTAAAATTTATTGAGAAGATTCTGTGTTGATATTTATGAATACCAAGCATGGAATTTTCCCAACAAATTTTAACATTATGTTGATGTTGTGAATAAATCCAAATGTCCAGGTTCTGCTGTAGGGACAATAAATCAACAAGCACCTTCAGGATCTTGATGTAAATAGCAATAGCAGCCATATCACCTTATGCCCTGCTCCTGCCAAATGATTGAAGCTAAGCAAGTGTGGGCTTGGGCAGGCTTGGATGGGAGAGCTCCTGGGGAAAAAAAGGTGCTGTTAATGTTGCTGAAAAGTGATGTTGCCAGTAGGGGGCAATCTTCCCTCTAGTCAAAAAAAAAAAAAAAAAAAAAACTTCAGTGAAATGAGGATACTGTGCTGTAGGAGATGCTGTCTTTTGGATGAGACATTAAACTGAGGTCCTGGCTCCCTGTGGTCACTAAACAATCCCATATCACTTATCGCCATGAAAAAATAGTTATCTCCCTCTTCACCTCAACTGATGTGCAATGGGTGCTATGGGGCAAAAGTGCTGCGGTAACACACCCAGACAGGTGCTGCATGTTGGTGGTGGTTCACATGAGTTTTGCCTTTATCAGTGTAAAGCTCTTTGAGGTTAGTATTATTCTTATTACTATTGTTATTATTGTTGTTGTTATTATGTTTCATTAAAAGACAATACACATTTTGAACATTGATAAGAATCTTGCTCTGAGATAGCTACTTTGATACTTCGGTTATGGTTAAAAACACCCTTTTATAGAAAACCTGAAGTTGAATTAAAATTTTCAGGTGCTCTGCCTGCTCTCCATAACTTAACATTTCTGCAGTTCCTCTATTTTCAGACTAACAGATACTGCCCTTAATGGTCTAAACACCACCCTTACCAAGGGTTTCTGTATATTTATCTTCAATAATGTGCTGCATTCCATCAGAAAGCCAAAGATGATTCTGAATGACCTATAACTCATGTTGTTTGAATCACTAAGTGTGCTCGCTTAAGCACCATGCTTTAAATGTATGAATATATTGTTGGACATAATGAAACAGAAGGCTGCCTGAAGCCAGACACTTCATTTGATAATGGCATACGAACACAAGAGGGTAATACAACATCTTGCTTTGCTTTCTTCAACCTATTCCTATATTTATGTCTGAAAACGTAAACCGGGTTTCACAAAATGCTGTGGAACAGCTGAGCTGCCGGTCTCAAAGGCTAACTGTCTACCGTTAGGCTCTCAGTCAGTCTGCTTTCACGTACACCGTAGCAACCAAAGAAGATATTTAATAATCACTACAATGTAGCGTAGACATATTGGCTGAAAAAGATAATTTAAGGCAAACTAGAATAAGATCCTTCAGTTACACTTTAGTTACTTAGACTTAAGTCACTCATAATTTTGATTATAAGTCACTCTTAATTTTGATATTGATTCTGATAATTTATTCATATTTCTACAAGTTTTTTTTTCTTTGGGTCTGCTGGCTTGACAAAACCTTACAACTGCAATCAGGCTTAACTGGTATCATGAAGGTGTTTATTAACTTGCTAATGAACAAGGGCTTTGTTAATCAACCTCTGAGTGTGCAGCCATAAAAGGGGCGGTGTCTGCAACAATGAGCCTACAGCAGTACAGCATGGATTGTACTCAAGCAGCATATTTATCACCCGAGGGAAAACATACTAATACGGACAGATACGATAAACTTATACAAAGAACATACTGTAAAACAATTATAATGGTAAAACCAACATCGCTGCCACCAACGAAGCCAGGAATGACTGCGGACAAAAATAGCTAATCATGTAAATTTGTCAGTCACTAGGCTACTTTATTCACTTTACCAGCCATAGTGAATACATCTACACTCTACACAAATTGTTCTATAGTCCTATATTGTTTTAGCATAGGCTTTTCTTGGAAGTTTGGTCTCTAAATAATCTTTGCTCTGTAAAGAGACCCCCAAGCTCTACGGGATCTGGCAAGACTGGGAACGACAGTTCATTGGTCACACATGGTGATGCTTTTACAGTATATGTTTTGATCTGTTAGCCTGAGCATAGCCTGCCTTGAACCAGATTAGCAGAAATATATTGGCGATATACCCTGTTTAAAAGTGTGTCAGCTTTGTGATATGGAAAATCCAGGGTTAAAGCAAATTTACTTGCTAAGGGTGCTTCTCAGGCCTGTTACAGGGAATCTGTTTGAGGGCTCCTGTCAAATTGCATACAATTTGGGCATATGGAGCCAATGCAAATGAATGTTTGGCAATGAGCACTTCCTTTAGGCCATATTGCACTAAATACCTCTGCATTTTCATCCACAACATGGGTTTCTATCATCCCCTGAAGTATCGTTGCAATCAAACTAAATTTGGGGCCATAACCATAATTTAGGCATAGCCAATCATTTTGGTTAAATTTAAATTGTTGCCTTGCAGCCATCTTCGGATATATCAAAATTTCCTTTGCAATTTAATGCAGGGACCTATTATAGATCACCCATGTGTAATTTGGTGAAAATTGTACATACATTGTAGAAGTACAAAAAAGATTTTTGCTTTATTTTAAGCCAGATGGTGGAAAAATCCAATAGGGCGGACTTTATGGGTTCTATGAGCAAATGAGGTACACGTGTGGAAGAAATCTGGTGCATGTAAGTTAAATGGAATGGCCATAATAATTTTTTCAATTTTGCCATTTTGTAGGTGAAGTGTCTAGAGTGTCCGTTGCTAGAGTGTCATGCATAATGAATGGGCAGGCATACCAGACATGCCTGCCAAATTTTGTGTAGAAGAATAAGAAGAAGAATCCTAGCAAAAACAACTAGGGTCCTATGCACCCCTAGTGCTTGGCCCCCTAATAATAATAACAATAACAAGAACAGCAACAACAACAACAACAACAATAATTATAATAATAATAACCCTCTGTGACCCTGACCAAGATGAGCGGGTATAGATAATGAATGGATGGATAATAATAACATCCCATTTCTGAAAAAAATTTCCAAAGTTTCATGTCTTTTCTGCATTTAAGCCTTCTGGAACAGAAAATAATAATTGCAATTAAGCTGCACCCTGTTCCTGGAAGTAATATGAAAAGAAGGTACATGCTCTCTGTATAGATGCTCAGGGGCTTGCAGTGTTTTGTCTACAGCATTACAACATAATGACGGGGCTTGTCTGCTCTGCTCTAATGGTTGGCAATTTGTCTCCAGTGTTTGGACCCACTGATTCTTAAATGACCCTGGCACCCTTGATTTAGAGTAGCATGTCATGAGTGACATGTAGATAAAGACTTATTTATTACAAACAGCACAGTCATACAAAAAACATTAACATGTCTCCTTAAAAAGTATCACAGGACTTACCAGAGATTTATTCAGGGATAGTGATATTCAGCACTTCTTATTAGGGAGGGGAAGGTGGGGTGAGCCTGACCAGGGATCATCCATTTTGGAGTCCCTGTCTTGTTCCGATATATTTATGGGTATGGGTATGCCAGCTTTGTCGATGGAACTGTATTTATGCATGTAAAATACAATAAGAGGCATCTTTAATAATTGTAAAGACCAAAGGTTTCACTGGAAGCTGTGTGAGATGGAGTTTTGAATACAGAGACAGAACTTCTAACCCCCACAAGCTGAGATCGATGTTTATTAACTGCACAGCTTGAGAAGCATTTTCACTTAAGATGCAGTATTTAAATGAGTCCTCACTCTAAAGATTGTCCTGTTGAGAATTCTGAGCCTTTTCTTTAAAGAAGGTCCAGTTGTTTATGGCAAATATGAATCTTTTCTCTAAAAATTATCCAGTTGTCTGACAGATATGAATCTTCTCTCTAAAAATTGATCATTTTCTTCTCATTGGTAATTTTAACCTACACACTGACTCCAGGGCTGCAGATTGTATTGTTCTCATTAAGCATATTTTCAGATCCACACATAACACATAACACATAACTCTGGCCTCACTTTTGGCCTTGCTATCTAAGAAGGTATTGATATTAATATCTTCCATGCTTGATGTGATTGTCTCAGATAACAAGAAATGTTTCAGATTTTATCATTTAAAAAACATTATAGTGATACTACAGCAATAGCACGTTTTTTCTTATCTGATATTCTATTGACCTTTTCCCTTCTTTAATTTGTCAGTTTGTGATCTCTTCAACAATTTCAATGAAAAACAAAGTACTCTAAATTCTGTAGCTCCTGTGTAGATTTAAAAAGATGTTGTCACAGCCATAATACACCTAGAAAAAAATGGCATTACCTCCAGGTTGAAAAGGCACTGCTGCCAAGCTGAGTGACTATGGTGCAAAATTGAACTCCAGGTCCACCATGATTCAGCATGTTGCTGAATATAATAAGGCTATGCCAAGAGATACAAGCTCACTTTTCTTAAGATCATCTCTCAGAATGCAAACAACCCCAGAGTACTTTTCTCAACTATTTATGAAATGGAAGTCCAACTTTGGACATTCCAACTGATATTGCATATTAAATATAAATGAGAATATATACACAAAAAGATGCTTTGAGATATTGTCTGTAAAATTAAATCCATCACATGCTCTATTAGGTCATATTCCAACTCAATTGTTTAATTGTATTTTCAGTCATGTTGAGACACCTTACAAACTGATAAACTGATATTTAATGACGGGTATTTTCCCCAAATGATTTTAAAACCAATTAGTTTAAGTTACACAATAAAATGTCCAGTGTTAATTCAGCTCTAGTTTAGCCTACATGTATCCACCAGGTACACATTAAGAGTTAAGAGGTAACTTGTATTTTTTAAGCAATACAAAATGTAGTTTTTAAACCAATCAACTCTTACTGAAAGCTTTTAAACCAATCAAATCATTACTGAAAACAACATCCTTGATAAATACCATTCAGGTTTTTGTGCCAATCTGGGACAGCTTTCGTAAAAGTACTGAGTTTCCATTCACATTTTTCTGGATCTGAGTGCCATTTTGATACTATAGACCATAACATTTTAATTACTTGCCTTGGGAAATGGGTCTCTATCAGCGTGCTTAAACTGGTTTTGTACATGTCACAGAAAAACTCTTTCATAAACAGAGTTGCATGTTTTGCAAACAGTTGATGTTAACTACAGCATAGCTCAGGGGAGTACTCTTGTACCCACGTTTATTTTCTTTCTATATGCTCCTTCTTAGCAACATCATCCGTGATTACAATGTAATCTTTCATTGTTACATTGATGACACGCAGCTATATGTTTCTGTTGATCTAAGTCATCCAGATGCCCTTAGCGTGCTAACAGCTTGTCTATCCAAAATGATGTACGCATGGATGAGTAACAACTTTTTGAGGATAAGACAGAGGAACTTCTGCTTGGTCCCAAGTCAAAACAGAGACAAGCTATACACGCGTTTGAATGACCACATTCTCTTCAGATAGTAAGATGAAAAAACACAAGTTACATTAAATAATTTAGGAAACACTAGGTAGCATTTCTTTGGAACAGAGCTCATTTAATTTGTGTGAGCTAAGATAGCTATTATTGTTTGCTGTAACTTGGCTTCATTTTGATATCAATACTTTAACATTTTTGTACGTATAAAAAGTGTTTTTTTGTTTTGAGGAGAAAATCAGGGTACGACTGATTTCATTCTTGTTTCCAATGCTCTTCAGTTGTAATAACAGTGTGTGTGTTCTAAATTGAGTTTTCAGCAGGCGGTGGAGCTGAGTTACAAGCTTTTCCTGTGATTGAATCATTACAATATTTCATCATTCAAATGAATCATAATCCAAGTGAAACAGGTCCTTTGTTCCAGAGTTCATGAAATGTTTTGAAATGGGTCTTCAGTATATTGTTTTCTTGGTTTTCAAGGATTGCTATAAAACTGAAATATGCTAATATGAAAGCAATTTAAACATGAATTAATGTATTGGCTCAGCTTTCCGTTTCAACTATTGCAATACCTTCCTATGCCCCTTTGGTTAGAGAGAAAAACTATTATTAATCTCAAACAAATTACCTATACAGGTATATGCAAGGTCAAAAATGAATTAAAAAAATGAATTTTATGCTAAATAAAATCATCTGTTTTTCTTTTCTCTGTTTGGGCCTTATTTTAGTGATGCCAATATAATCAGAAAAGGTTGTGGTAAATGCTTACGCAGATCGAAATGAGGATGGATGTATGGCATTTATTTTATAATATAAGCGTAAAAATCATTTGCAGCTATGTATATGTCAAGGAATTTGAGCATTTAAGCACAGTGACTTTTCCAAAGATATATGAAGAAGACTGCATGCTAGTTCCACGTTGAAAATAAGCCACATGCTCTAGTGAGCTGAAAAAATTATTTTGGTTTATTCATTTGATGTCAAAAACACGAATGGAGTATCACAGAACGAATCCTTAACAAGGATAAAGACCAGCTTCTCTCTGACAACAGGAGCTCCAGAGGGTCGTGTTTCTAACTGTACCAGCAATGATAAGCTATTTTTAATGGTCTGATTAGACTGCAAATTTAGCAGTTTTTTGGTTCTTGCAACAAAAAAAAAAATGTTGATCAAACTGTGGTTGAAGGGAAATTCAAGTGAAAATGTATATTCTCACGTCCAGCAGTCATGCTCATGGGAATAATTCGCTTTAATTTTTTTATAATTAAAATGCAACTTGTGGTGCTGATTGCAATTTAATGGGCAGAAACAGGAATGTAGTGCATGTGCACATACAGCAAGGCAAATAAAAGTTCATTGACCATGGCTGAGCCTCTTATTGAAGCAACTAAGCTGGAATTTAACTGAAAGATCTGTCACCATTGACAGTGATCTTAAATGATATCCAATTTAATCTGTGGTCATTTTGGTATAACCTCCTGTTTCCCAGATGATAAATTACTGCTAAATTGCATTTTCAGGGCCCGCAAACACACACTTAGAAACCAAAAATCTTGATAGCATTCATATCCTACTGCTTGCCAATTTCAGTTAAATCCACATAAAATCCAGAGACATAAGTAGTTTGGTGGCGGTAATGTTGTTTGGATGACCACTGAACTGCACTGAAAACCCTCCTTCAAAGGTTTGTAGCTTTCTAGGGTAGCACCTATTAGTATATTCAAATGCTTATTCACTTTAACTACCTCTTTAGAAATCACGTTTCAGTAAAATAAAGCATGTGGTCACTTTATGATGATAAACATGGGATGGCAGAATCTACAACTGACCATGGCAATGAATCTAAGGAACTGGTTTGGTTCATCATGAAAACCATTTAAAAAAAAAAAAAAAACAATCAAATCAAATATATATATCATAGGTAGATTTTTTTAAAACTTACTAATGAATAGAAGGGTAACAAACAATATTAATCTGAATAGGATTTGAAAAAAGAAAAGAAAAAAAGGGCTATTTCAAGTGCTCACTAAAAGAATTTATCATTAAATATGCTTTGGCTTAGAATATTCTGCACAATTAATTGTGCTAATATTTCAGATTAAAATAATATTTGGAAGTATTTCAATTTAAGTAGACATTATATCATATATGCATGTACTCTAACTTGTACCTGGTTAAACTGGTTCACATTGCAGCACCTTTGCTGTCTGAAGAAAACGAAACCTTGTTTGCATACACATTGTTATTGATTATTATTAATTTGTTAGTTGTTAGATGCTAATCTGATATCTGTTTTAAGTGTCATGTCTTAACATATCCATACTATATGCAGCATTAAAAAATAAAAAAAACAGATTCAAAATGCCACAAATTGATTGCTGCATACATTATGCTATCGTGACTGGATATGACTATGTCTGTCATGCTTATGGCCATGTTCAATAGACTTCATGATGTATAGTTAAATTAAATTGTTAGTGGGTGATGATCCTTATGAGCATAATGTTTTTTTTTGTTTGTTTTTTTTGACTGAATCCGACAAAAAAACCCAGGGAAGTTAAAGAGAGTGAAAATCCTCTCGGATTGTTGTGAAAATGCTCTTAAAATGGCAGAGTGTATTTGGGGAAAATTGTATTTGATTGAATCCCACCTAGACATTTACTTCAAGGACACAGCAGGCTGGTCTTTGAAATATATATCACAAGATGACTGGTCTAATTGGATAATATAAATGAACTGTTGTTGAACTGTTCAGGGACAGGGATTCATTTAATTATGTGTAGAAGTGTTTGACGGTAGCATACAAAATAAAAATAAATTAAAACAACAAAAACAGATGGTACTGCAGTTTGGATTTTCCTTGACCTTTCTGAACATTCTGAAATTTTGCATAGTTCTCCTACAGAGAAATCATGTTTGGCAAAATTCCAATTTAAACAGCAGAATAATTGGGATAAGTTTGTTTAAAGTATGATTGTTCATGAAATGTTGTGTTTAGCTAGGGTGTATTAAAGACTTCTGTAACTTTTAATCTACTCTAACAGACAACTGGGTGTCTCAAAATGTGTACAAAATGAAGTTGGTTAACAATGAGTACATATGAATTCACAAATATTGTTGAATATAAATATTTTAAAATACCATTTTTTAGCCTAAGATTATATATTATTTTGTAAACCATATTATATTAGCACAGCATATTCATTGATTTTGATATTTATATGAAATCAAGTGGTAAGATGATATGGAGTGGAGGTCTTAGTGGAATGGAATGTATCAGATAAAATGTGCTTCAAATAATTTTTCTTTGGAAGGAGGATGCAGGCTGTTTCTGAATCTAAATCCTCAAAAAACAGTGATATTAGACTTACTGTAAAGTTTTGATTTAATTTTCAGGAACAACGCAAAAAAGAAATATGACCGGGATACAAATAACATGTGTACTTGATTTCAACCACACGTAAATGACAATTTTATCTCCTCAAACAGAGAGATCAGTGCTGACCAATCTCCAAAATTAACTAACTAAATTGTACTTAATCCAGGCATACATTCATTTCCATGCACAAGACTACATTGTCAAGGCACAGTTTATGCTCTGTGAAATCTTATGTCAATACAAATGAATGCATATAGACATTTCTGATCACCCTGCTATAATCTTAAGAATGTTAATGAATGGCAATATAATTTTAAAATAGAAAATATTTATAAATACCTTTTTTAGTTGAACCAAGGCCTCACCTTAAATTCCTCCAATGAAATGCATCCACTTAGGCTTGAAAAACTGGAATGGGACAGCTGCTTCATATGTATTTTTGTAAATACACGAGCAAACCAGTGAACCACAGTTGAACACTTTGTAAAGTAAATGGAAATGGTGGCCTGGCATTTCTGCAACATTTAAACTCTTACACAGCTCTCACCACCTCCATCTCTTCCACAACCCTCTTCCACTCATTAGACCCTCAACCTCTTTACCCCAGCTCCTTATAATCAACTCTTTGTCTTCTGCTACTGCACCCCTGTGCTTCCTGACTGCCACTGGCAACACTGTATGTCATTTTTACGGCGATACTAAAGCGACCGAACTGAATTTTTGGTGTATAAACTTTAATAAATAAATAAAATTCATGTCATTTGAAGTTAAGTGGTTACATAACTGATCCACAAATCAACGTGTGAGAATAACAGGAGCGAGTGGCGCACATTAAATGGTTTGTTACACACAGCATTTAATTGACGAAGAAAGCCGCAGATGTTGGAGCACTGACTGTGACCCTCTGAGCAGGATGTTTCTCCCACAGTGGCACACCAAGCTTTGCCTTGCAAGCCGTATAGTTTCAGAGACATACAGCGTAAGCGAAACAACAGTCTTGGCATCAGTAAAAAGCACTGTATCCAAAGAACCAACATGCAAGTGGGACAGTTGGCAAATATACAATTTGGCAGTAGGTTGTGAATGACAAGAGAGTGAATTGTATACACAAAGCTATACAGATGTATTCCCTCGGTGGACCGATTTTGTATCAGCCATGAAATCAGAGACCTCTCGGCTCAGAGTCTGTCGGGGAGAATATGTCTGAGACTGTCTTCACTCACAGAGAGTTCATTTTAAGTCAAGAGGACATATCCATTATTCCCAATTGTGCAGCATGTTGCAGCAAAGCTCTTGGTTTTTCTTCTGCTATTTTCCTTCGATGATTTTGTTCCAAAGACACTCAGTCAACGCGGGGCAGGTCCCCAGCAGACCTCCCTCCGGACCCCCCCGTCCCTGCTGTCCGAGCTGGTGGGCGTCAGGGCAGGTCGGGAGGCACTAGCAGGTGATCTCCTCCAGTGTGCTCAGTGTGGTCTGCAGGGGCACGCTGACAGTGTGGCTGATGGCTTCGGAGTGGTTCGCCACCGGATCGCAGGTGCTCTGTGCAGGGAAGAACACACATGCGCACATGTGCATGCGTGCTGACACATACACCGGATCTTTCTAGAATAATAATAATACGCCCCTCCAAAATAATAATTTGACTCTACAGATATGTTTTGAGTATTTTTAGATGTCTTATTAAAAAAAAAAAAAAACACTTTCTAAATAATGTGGGTATAGCATGACAGACACGAAAATGTACAAATCGTGACCGCATACTGTGTTCCTCCAAGTTACTCAGTTTGTGGTTTGAAAAAAGACTTCCCCAGAGAAACGAAATGCCTAAAGTGACATTCCTTTCCTTACCACATCCTCCCTGTGGCTCCCTTCCTCTTCATCTCGACTCAATAAGTCCAGCAATTTGTCTCGTATCACCTAAAATCAATGCGTAAACACAGTATGGTTACAGGGAGCTAGATCAGAACTGGGCAATTATGTGAAAAGCTCATTTTAGTGATGGGGAAAGCAAGCCTCCAATAAGCTTGACATGACGTAAGGACTAGGTACCATGATCAGAGGAAGTGGAAATGGAATCACTGCTGATGCGTATCTGCAAACACCTTTTTGGGATGTATGTAAGCTGACTTTTTTCAATTTCCTGAAATTTCTCTGTTCCAAATTGCTTTTAAACGTCCATCCATAGGTTGATAAAATATTTGGTTCATTTATCAGTGCTTTAATTTATTGAATGTATTGAGCTCTTTAAAGGCATCAAAGAGTTTTCAACTAAAACACTTCAGGTCTTTTCACCCATGGGGGGAAATCACTCATCTTTATGGAATCAGCAATTTTGTTAGACGCAGATCAATCAAGTCTTCACAGTCTCTGTGAAGCTTAGTTTTCATAAAGACCATTAATTTTCCTCATCATTTGATAATGAAAATGATCTATCATAACCACAGGACAAATTCATTAAAAGTACATACCTATGCTATTTAATCAATCCTAATTGATCCCTATGTCACTCTAATGACCTAACTCACCTTCATAAAGATAGTCATGTGGGTAAAATGTAATATGTCATGGAAAATTACTAACTGAAAGAATTTACAGTGGCCGTCCTTCAAATATGGTACATTTTTCAAATATTATAGGGAGCATGGCCATTGTTTCTCTTTCACTCTTGAAATAACTGAAAGTGTAAGTAAATAATTTGTTGTGGCACCAAGACTACCATTTGTTGGTATAATACACTCAGCTCAGACCGACATTTATTTTTTCTGGTGAGGTTATTTGTGCCCCTCAAGGTGAATTCTGACCTCATAGGCATAGTCGAACAGCTCAAGTATTGTCAGGATGCTTGCTCCGATGAACAGCCCCATCTGCCCACCGATGTCACCTGCCAATTAACCAGGAGAGACACAGAAAGCCTCAACAACACTCATGTGATGTTCACCACTGAACTGGGAACAATTCCAGGATTTCAGGGCCCTGTTTCATGTACGTCGTTTAAACAATTAGAAGCGTTTCGTATCAACTTATCTTGTTAATTAAATTTGGGCTTACTTGTGAATTGTGACTGAATTATGATTTGATTAGCTAACCTAGCTTTGAACCATTTTGGATAACTGCATGCACCCACTCTGCTATAAAGGAAGATGACACTGTAAGAAACCCCTTAGATGCACCAAGCAGCGGAAGTATTTGGGTGAATGCATGTAAGCCGCGTTTCCACCAAAATTACCCGGAACTTTCAGTCCCAGGAACTACTTTACCAGGAACTAAAAGGTTCCTTCAGCCAATGGTTGTCTGCGTTTCCACCGGGGTCTAAAGTACCGCGAAGATTAGGCAAATTAGCCCACTGACATATGAAAAAGCGACGTTGTCGTCGGTCCATCTGTCATATGATTTCTTCTGTAACCCCATACTACCACCGAAGTAGCCTACATTATTTTCTAATAACCGGGACAGCCCGGAGGGGTTTATTCCACTTATATACAACGGGTTACCAACAATGACTATATATGGTTACTTTTGTATTTATTGATTTTCATATATCCTCTCAAACACATTCATTATGTTTTTATGCGAACATTCGCTTTCATGTCTTGACATCCGAAGCGACAGAATGCATTCACATTTATATGTATAACTGGCAACAACAGCAGAAAACATGCACACGTTGTAAAAAATTTGCTGTTTGATTACTTTCTCGTCGTCAATTCCATATAGGCTAATGGCAAAATGACAAGAATAGAACGAAAACTCGGACTTGCGTGAAAATGTAAATTAGTAGTGGTACAGCCACCGTTTGCTTTCCTTCGAAGTTACTGCTAGCCGAGCAGCGAAGTGTGCCCTCCAGATGCGAACCATGCACCATAAATTAGTCCATAGTCTTCCTGGTCTTTTCGTGGAATTGAAAAATGGCAGTAAAATTGAGTAAAATTACGGCAGTCTGAAAAAGCTAAAGGGACGATTACTAGAATTAACCTGTTATTTTACCCGGACAAAAAGTGCGGAAGGTGATTTCCAGTTTGCTTGTACTGTATCACCAATGTTAATTACGCAGAACTACCGCATACCTCACATAACTGTATCAAACGTTTTGAGTCAATTAGGCTACAACGGGCTAACAAAGAAAATCCGGAAGAAAATATTCAGCAACCGAATTAATCCGTTTGAATGTTTTGGTAGCCTACGTAATATGCTGTCCCAGCACGAATGCTTAGCATTTTATAAAACGAATACTAAAGCAAGAAAAGAACAGAAGAGCACACGTTATAATTCCAAGACGTTGGCAGGCTATAACCAAAACTAGGCTACTGCGCCACATAACATACAAGTTTGATTTGAAGTTATTATGAAAATAAATTGGTTTGCCGCTGCATATTTTCAAACATGGCGGGTAATGGCGGAAAATAAATACAACACAAATGCTCCGAGTACTCGACCAATCAGAAATGTTCAGCGCTGCAAGCTCCACCCAAAAGGTTCCTGTACTTTCGGAAAGTACTACCCCCCGAGTAGGAACCTTTTGGGGGGTAAAATAAAGCCCCAGGAACTAAATTTAGACCCTAGTTCCTGCGGTGGAAATGCAGGCTGTAGTCTTACCTGGTGGTACTGGAACAGGATTAATTTAATGTCATCTCAATTATCTGACTCCAAAAATAGTGTATTTAACCTTTCATCTGTGCTAAAAGTCAGGCATGGACAGAGGAGACCGCTTTCTGCCAGTAGTGTGGTCCTATATGGATAGCTATTTATCACAGATTTTACACTGGCTTGTGTACCTGCAAAAATACAATTGTGTATAGGCAAATGACTACGGGATACAGATATTCTGATTTCTGCGTGTGTGCAGTGGTAAGAGTCGAAGAGGATTGCCAGGTTAAAGTGAAAGCAATTTATTGTAAATATATTAATAATGACAAAATATACAATGGTGCAAAAGTGTGCGTGGAGTTTAATGGCTATATGCATATGCGTAGGAGACCATGTTGATGAGTCCCTCTGAACCCTTCCACATTTCCCTTTATATAAGAGATAGCCACGCCCAACCATCAAAGACACCAGCTTGTTCCCCATGACATAAGCTTTCCAACAATACAACACACAATTATATAGTATTAATGGAGAACCTAAGGTTTACATAATGCTGATCCAGTAGGATGTTTTGCAATTGAGCACTGTCTCTTTATCACACCTGCTGGCTCCCTGTCAGCACAGTTAATAGTCTGTTTGCCTTTGGGGGCCTGATAAGACTTCTGTGAACTGCTCTACAAAACTGCCCTTTGCAGGATGAAATAACACATTGAAATTGACAAAAGCGGTATTTTATAACTCTCATCATGTAACCTATGTTTTTATTTTGTTTTGGAATTGTAGAACACTTACTTTTGATTACGTGAATATTACCATTGTGAAACTCTTGAAAATTATATGAAATTTACCTGGGACTATATAGGAACGATCCTTAATAGTGTTTACCCTTGCATGGCTAGAAAATACAAACACACTGACAAGCCTCTTAAATGCAAAGTAGGCTACACTTTCCTGATTGCTTGGCATACTGTCGCTTTGCTGATGTTTCTCATTTTATTTATTTCTGCATATTTTTTTTCCTCTGCCCTGTTTAAACATTCTCATTTCTAATACTGTATCTATTGTGTAATCTTGTATATTGTTTTGTTTACTTTTATTTTGTTTGTTTTTGTTCTTCTCAAATGTGAAGCACTTTGTGTTGCATTTTATGCAAATTATTACAAATTTAAGTTTATTACTATTATATTTATTATATTTTCAGCAACGCCAACAGCATATAAAAATGTGCTGGCACGAGGAAACGGAGCCCAATACAGTGTCTGTGTCACTGTTAGGCCTCTGCTTCGCTCCAAGTTGGCATTGTGCGCTACTATTAACTGCTCAAAGTAGATAATTCCCTCACGACTAAATCAGTAGCGCTCGTAAAGATAATCATCCAAGCGCCTTAAAAGATCCTGTCAGTCTCTCGAAACACTGCTCTTCTTGCAACGATGGCTTGTTCATCGATAAGAATCTCTAACAAACAATGCTTCATTTCTGCTGTTGGTGTGTGTGTGTGATTTCACAGTGCGGCTTATATAAGATATGTTCATTTTATCCAGTGAATTTCAGCCTGAACCTGTTGCTCTGCGAACAAGTCTGCCTGTGAACTTGATTCGTGAAACCAAAAATCGTGGGTTCATCTCAAAATGTCAACAAACAAACTTGATTTGTAATGTATGTGAAACAGGGCCCAAGACAAGATTTATGATATTTTAAAGAAAATATGCAAGTGCTACAGTGGCTTTGTGAACGGTTCTTACCCAGTAAACCAGCCACTTCATAAGCTTTCTTCTGCTCAATGGTCTCATAGTTGAGGGCTTCAAAAAATATATCCAGGACCAGGATGTTGTCCCTACCACACAAGAAAAACATAAACTCATGCACACGGATAGAAAATGGCAGTTAAAGAAAACAGATTACCAAATTTCGCCTAATGCTATATGTCACTGACACGAAGATTCTCTAATGGATGATTTGCTGCTCCAGGCAGAATCAAAGAACAAAGTTTCAGACCAGGCAAAGTCCTGCCAGCCTCCTATACTCTAGTCTACTGCTGGATATCTTTGTATTGGCCACTGATAGTTTGAAAAACACACTAAAACCATTCAAAATGTAAAAATCAGGGGTCACCAACATTGTCCTTCATGGTAGACACTTATTTATAATTCTCTGACACCCAAAAAACTTTTTTACATTTTTGAATAGACAGTTTTGAAGTACGTTTATACATAATTAGTCAAAACTTTTACCAAGGACTGTGTACAGACATGTTGCCAACAAATACGCTTCCCATTTATGAAATTAGAGTCGTGTTGCTTCAGGAACACAATGAACTAACTCATTAGTATTATCCAAGAACACTCACGTGATGTATTTCTCAGACTTGTTAAACTTCTTTTCCAGGTATCTTGCTGAAGTCTTGCTGGGAATTTTCACCATAGACAACTCCTTATTGTAGCGGGTCATGTTGCAGGGGGTCCGGCAGATACAGTTGTTGTTGTCCTTTTCAGACAGCTTTGCTGTTTAAAAAGAAAATAAGGAAAAAAACAGTCAGACAATGTATTTTATAATGTTTTTTTTTATTTTATATTAGTCATCCATCCCATTCATTGAGATAAATGATAAATAGAAATAATCTAACAGTATTGTAATAGTCATTGTGTCATCACTAATATTGACAATTGAGAGAAACAAAGAGAAAAATAAAAACAGTTGAAAAACATTGAAAAACAGTATGATTTTCCAAGCTATCTAAATGATAATAAATGACTAATTAAAATTCAGCTGCAGCATCTTGAGACTGGACTTCATCACTTCCAGGGAGCCAAAACCCTTTTAACTTTCTAATTCGCAGACAATCCAGCATCATTTCTCAGGGACATTGTGAGTGAGGTGAGGTTTTTGGCACCTTTTTTCAAGTTAACTTGTAATCGTGAACATCCTTTATCTTTACAAGAGCTCGGCTGGGTTAAACAATGTTGAACAAGAGCTATCCATGTATGGACTGTTCCCCAACCACCAAATGCCTTCTCTCAAGACATCATTATCTATACATTGGGTTTATACTAAGGGGGTATATTGGTAAGGTAAAGGTGATTGTGTGCAGCAGTGTAGTAGAATAACTGGCTCATCCCTCTTAGCACAACTTGCTGCATTAGATTACCATTGACTACTTGCATTATGGACTTCCATATTGACTGAAATAGCATTACTACTTCTGGTCAGAGCTTCACAGTGGCAAAACCTGAATATGAACTAGCCAAGCAAGAAAGCAAGGTAGCTACTCACAAATATTCCCTCCCAAAAAAATGCTGGTGCTGGATATGGATGGTTTAAGACAAGAGCATAGATACCTGTAAGTGGAGGGGTTTAGAGCTGCTAACCTATGCCTTTTAGTTGAAAATATTGCAAAACATTATTATTTAACATAACTTACCATCAATTATTATAAAAATTCATTTGTTAGACATTCATTCAACTATAAAAAGCCAACCTTAATAATGCAAAATAAATAAATAAATAAATACTGACCAAAAAATGTTTTTTTTACCCAGTGGATACCCTCTATTTGAAACTTTCTAAATCTGAAGACAAGTTATTGTCATTTACGGTAAATGTGGGAGAAATGATTAGCAACAACTTTCACTTCAACTGATCTAAATTCAGGCAGTTTTCATTTAAAAACCTTGCTTTGCCCTTTACAGCTCGGTAGATTAATCATTTGCCCAGCACTGAAATCAGAATAAACTAACAATATCAAAACCATCAGTCAGGTATGACAAGCAGCCGGAGGTTTACTTATAGCAAATTAACGTAGCAGCAGAACTCTTAGAATCGTAATAGCCTGTTGCTCCCTCTTTGAGTAGCCTACCTCAGAAACATACATTCTACTCATCATCCTCATCTTTCGAATAATGCAAGTTAACTTCCTACAATGTGACAAATGCTATATGTCAGAGGAATAATTGTGTGCTGCAGTGATACTGATTGAATAAATTCAAACATGCCCTGACATGACTGTAGTTAATGAGCCTGCCAACACGTTACACTGCAGCATGAATAGTGGTGGCCATCTCTAGTGATAGCAGACTGACCCATATGTTTTCAGAAGTCTGACTAAATTTGATGTCATTGATCCAGAACCTTTTATTTTTATGCCACATTCTTTACACGTTGCCAATTTTTGTTCGGCCCAAGGGGCTTAAAGTTGTTGAAGCCGAAGGCAAGAACACTCGGGACTGAGGGTGAAGTCGTGCTGCACTACAGTGAGGGCGTGTGTGTGGTTGTGATTATATGGCTTGCTCTGGCTGACAGGTCCGCACAGTGTGGTGCATAGAGGGGTGAGAGAAGGCTTATGAAAATCAAATAAAGTATTTTTACGCATGTGATATTCACAACTGCAATCTTCTGCTTACTGCTCACAAATCATTACTGATGAGTCCGAGTCGAGTCTCGAATCATTTAAGGGCAAGTTGCAAGTTGAACCTGAAGTCTACAAATGTGCGACTTAAGTTTGAATCGAGTACCCACCGTTGCCATTTACTGAATATCATAGGAGTAATACTAGTCTTCATTTGAAAAAATAGAACTTTTTTGCATAATTCACTCGATATTTCCTTCGAATACTGTTTAAATAAATTGAAATGTTATGGATGTTCCATCATTGATTTTTGTATTGCAAATGTTTATCCCAGAGTACTGGAAGTAATTTGTGGATCAAATAAATGTGCACCAATGTACTGGGCTGCAATGTAGTCTAACAAGCTTGTGGACTTGAGCCAATTTCACAAAAAATAATTTGGTTTAGGACATCACACTGTCACAGGTATGGGCTTTTAAATTACAGACTATTGGGTACTGAAAATGCATATTGGGCAGAAATCTCTTTAATTTATATTGATTACGGTGTATGAAAGGTGACTGAATTCCCGAGGGCTGTATCGTATAAATTTATGCTGCAAATCTATAGGATACAACTACTTTTTCAGAGTTGGGGATTTCTTAAGTTTCTTAAGGAATAGTTCATGCTATACTTTCGGTACTTAAGACAAAATAAATATTGCTTCTTTTGTCAATTATTAATAATTTTGTACTGCAATGTTCATTCTGTTCATGTTAAAATATAGAGAAAGTATTTTCGACATTCTGGGAAATAAATAAATATTATGCTACCTAATATATGGGTATAGCATTTTCACAGTGGAAGCACCACACTCATTAGCCTTTCCAAGCATTGCACTTAACCAGAATAACCCTTGGGGTAAATAAGGTATCCAGCCACCTCACCATCAACTGCTGGGAACCCAGGATTCTGTTTAGCACCACATTCACACGTTCACGCCGCAATTTTACATCAGGCATACAGGAGACCAATTACATTACATTACAAGCATTTAGCAAATGCTCTTATCCAGAGCGACTCACACAACATTTTTCACATAGCAATTCAATTCCAGGTACTACTCACCTAACTCTGCTTGACAGAGCCCACTGCCATCACAAGAGGGCTACATTAGTCTGAGTCTAAGAATTGTTTAAGCCTATATTTTGTAGACAATATATACACTTTTATGGTGTTTCTGTACAAATGATAAAGCCGCATATTCCTATACCACAAAATAAATACCAAACCAATTCAAGCAGAAGAGCCTGTGTCCTTTGAAAAAACCTTTTCCATATCAATGGTGAATTGCAGTAGTGTGCTCTTTCTCACTGTAGAGTTGAATTCCCGCAGGTTTGGCAATAACTGAGGGTGCTGCTGAATGTCATTTTAATACATTTTTTTTTTGGATATGGTTGACTACAGTATGTCACTGCCCACATTATCTCACAAAGGTCTGATTCAGTATTTCAGGCATTTCAAAATGGTTCTCGTTAAAATGTTCCCATTAAATGACTACCTCCTAAATTCATAGTACCTTCTACGTTATTGCACTTACAGTAATGTGAGTTTTTTGGTTATGCATTTAACTTTGGTGTCATTTTCATTGTCCTCACTGTTATGTAACATTTAATCAACAAATATACAGGCAGTCAACAAAACATGCAGTGCAGTGGCCCAACAGTAAAAAGTTCTGATAATTTCATTAGGATGTGGGCCAGATTTTCCTTGTATGGTTCGGGTGTACATCCTTAGAAGTCAAGGTTGATGTCATTTGTTACTTAATGATCATATGGTCAACTTCATCCTATGTTAACAAACTTCAAGGTGACAATGCCCCATGTCCACAGCTAAGTAGCTATCTAGTTAAGCAAGCTAGTCTGCATTATATAATCCCTGCTTCAAATTAGCCAGCTATGTAAGCCAGCTGTCATGCTTGTTAAAGTTATATAGCTACCATAATACTTTCTGCAAGCTATCTGTCTAGCTAATGTGACTTCATGCACATTAATTACATTGATATTTAATGATTGGTAGAGATGACAATAATGTTTGCCATCCCTACCATTGGCTGTCCATAAATGGCTCATTTAAACAAAATGCTGTGGAAAATTTGGAAATAAAGAGATTTATCCTCATACTGAAGATGCCAATGGAATTTTAAATGAGGAATGACCAATGCGTCAGAGTTATTTTTTGACCTAATTATCACATTGACTCGCTCCTATTTCACGTTCATTGAAAAATAAGCATAGTGTAGTAAGAGATTCTCAATTGGCTGTATGTCAGATTCTATCTATGTGTGACATTGAACATATATATTGTCTGGGACAAATATATCGGAGGGGGCAAGTATATGTGGGGGGGTGGCAAGGTAAATGAAACAGGAGAGAATGAAATCCTGCAATGCAAGTAAGTAAAATCTGTTCCTGATGTAAACACAAGAAGAATAGATCTTGTTTGTTCCATCAGTGCATGATGAAAATAGTGCCTCTTTGCTCCTGCCCATGCTTACCCAGTGCTGGCTCGGCACATTCATTGTACTGTTCAGGGGTGCAGAAAGGAGAATCACCTGTAGACAGAATAACAGCTCAGTTAAGCGGCTTTACTGAGCAAAGCTGAATTACTGATGAACTGAGAACCACAGAAATGAGAAAACAGAAGAAAAAGATTGACCTCCTCCGCTGGAATTTTTTTCTGCACATGAAAAACACTGCACACGTGTTTCCAAGTAGATACACCAGATGAGAGAGGCACTAAACTCCATGGAAAAAACAGCCTAGGTGTGAACTAGCTCATAAAGCAGCATTTACCTGGATAATGTTTTATAAAATTTCAAAGAAAAAACAGACATAAATGACTGCAGCTGTGTGTGAAACGGTAGGATACTCTAATTTTTTTAGCAATAAACTTTAGTTGAAGTTAACAACCAATAATCAAACAAAGAGTTCTCATTAGAACCTGCTATTTCGTCTCTTTTACAGTCTTTTTGATTTATTCTGACACTTAATATGAAACATTGCTGACTTTGCAACATTGTATTCTTTATCCGTACTAAGATGAGGCATCTTTGTGTCTTTTGAGCTTTCACCAAAGAAAAGCGTGACTTGTTTTAATTTAATACCTGCGGTTCTGTGACAGTGGGAATAAGGCATAACTGTGCATTGCAATGTCCATTCTCATACGTTTTAACTGACTGGTCAGAAGAACAGAAAGATGGGGACAGAGCAAGAAGAAGGAGAGAGATCAAATATGGAGGGACAGACACGGGGGCACACCTGGCATGTGCACCATCCTGCAGTTGCAGTTCTCCACGATATAGCGCGTCTCACAGTCGATCCGGCAGGCCGTGACACTGTACACCTGGAAGAATCCGGACTCCAGGGCCATGGACTGACACTCCCCCCAAGGAGGAGGTAGGTAGGTCAACTGCACAAACACATAAACACACACACACACACACACACACACACACAGGATATTCAGCACATCTGGTGACCACACCACACAGTACCGCCACAAATAGATCATCACAGAATAAACACTTTCTGGAAATCTCATATCTTTGTGTTATGTCATCTCATGTCTTATGTTTACAATACCCATTTTTTGCAAACCAAGGAAGGAATTACTGTGAGTGAAGAGAGAAAGGCTTAATCTCATATTTAAATACTGAATACTCAGCATCAGAAATATAATACCAAAATGTCCCACAAGATCCAATCCAAGTAGGCAAGGACTGCCCATAAAAAGGAATGCTTTAGTATGTGGCATTGTACAGCCCTTTCAGAGGGGATATACAGTATCACAACAGGCCTTCCGTGGTAGCACTGCTTTTCACAATTGAATGGTTCCACTTTTACATTCACATCTGTCTTTCAGTTGTTTGCATTCAAGAGATTACTGTATATAGGCATTAAGAGCACTGTGTCAGGAAACTATTATCCCAATGAGCAAAAACCGGATTCTAGACATCTAGAAAGGTGGAAATCTAGGTTGACAGACATTCTGACATGAACTCCAATAAAGCTCAGGATTTACCCGAACATAGCTATGTCGGCATGAAAACTTTTATTTTTTAACCAAATGTAGCCATGCTTTTACCTGAATGCCTAGATGGCAGTTCACTGACGGACTTTTAACGGACTTTTCACCACAAAAACGTTCCCTGGAATGTTAGAATAGTTTTAAGTTGTTTAAGACAGTTGTTAGGCACCTTGGGGTGACATAGCTCAGGAGGTAAGACCGATTGTCTGGCAGTCGGAGGGTTGCCGGTTCAAACCCCGCCCTGGGCATGTCGAAGTGTCCTTGAGCAAGACACCTAACCCCCAACTGCTCTGGCGAATGAGAGGCATCAATTGTAAAGCGCTTTGGATAAAAGCGCTATATAAATGCAGTCCATTCACCATTTACCTTGTAATTCCAGATGTACATCTATGTCTGCTTATGTTTCAGGATCTATTTAGACTGTCAGCTATCTACTGTATATATTTACATGTGTTATCTACCTTTTTTCTTTTTGGTCAAATTTAGAATATATCAATTGCGTGCTGCTGCAATTGCTAAACTGTAAAACATAGCATATATGAAGTATATAACCACATATACAGCATCACTTGTCAGGGTCATAACTGACTAACCTGATAAACTTCTCAAAATAGACTGAAAAATGTTGTGTTAATTGAACTGCATTTATTTGTGTCCAAAATGGACCTCAATGCAGTGGCTCCAGTACTAAGATTTTAGCTGTATATATGATTAAAGAACTGCCATTTAATCTTGTTCAGTCTGGGTGGCAACTGCTGTGGGTCAGTAAGTCATCATTAATCTTCTGTCTCTCTTGGCAGGAGATTCAATCCATGGATTTGATCCTCTGTAGTCCCTTTGATCGTAAAGACTGGAGCTCAGCTTGGAGTAGAAGTATTCTTCATGGACCAAGGACAAAAGTCATGACTGCACCCATGTGTTTCAGTCTGCAGTACATGGTTGGCTTGACACTCTGAATTCCTGTAAAGGAAACCTAAATCTGTTTCTGTCAGGAGTAGACATACAGTCCTAATGGTTGGAACCATGGGTACTGTGTAAAAAATAATCATAGCCGAAGAAGATATTTCTTATAACAGGGGCCATGATAACAAGACTACAGAATATACAGTCTCTTATCTGTTTACTTAGAGGAGCTGTTTCTCTCTGTCGTCAAAAACAGGATTTCAAGTAAGAGGCATTAGAGGAAAGACAGCGTGTCTTCTTAAAAAAATAACATAATGGATTTGAAATGGTATATTAATGACTGTGAGCCAGAGCAGGGAGAGCTTCTGATAAAGCCTGTGAGAAGCATTTCGTTTGCAGTTTAATAGTCTTGTTTACTTCATTATTCATCGAGGTTTGGGGAGTTTTCATTCGGAAAATGCGATCAGGCCGAGTGCTTGCAAAACCACAATGTGCCTAATGTACAAAAAAGTGCATGGGACAAGAGCTGGAATTCAGAGTCTGATAAACAGGTCCTTAGCCGACGCTACATTTAATGTGTTTCCCACTTTTAAGGGCCTGAGATCTCTATCCCTGCATAGAGGGACTAGATATAAAGGCTTTGGGGGCAATTTTCTCAGTCATACAGTGTTTGCTAGACTTCCTTAGTATTTGTACTCAATTTAAAGTTTTGAGGTGTTTCATTTTTTTTCTTTCTGTAACTCCTTTATTTGACATTCTGTTTTAACCGTGCAAATTCCTCCTTAACAAACCATGTTTTATGATTGATATGTTTAATCAGAACCTATCGCCTTCTGTTTGATGTGCTGACCCAGAGTGTCTCTGTAATTAATTGCATATGGATGAGGTAACAGTTGAAGCAGGCAAAATAAATTGTCATTATGTGATGCTCTTGAACAAAAATAGACAAGGCAAAACATTGTTTGAAATAATGAATCTTGCCATCTGACACTTTTCCATCTGTGTAACCTTGGCGAATATTCTCCTGAGAGGGAAATCGAGTCCAGAATCACAGAAGGTGAGGCTCAAGTATCCTGATGACCTGTTAGAACTTGAGAGCACATCCAACATTGCAACCAGACTAAAGACCGCATTGTGAATTGTGAATATGTAGCGGAGAAAATATGGATAAAATTCAGAGAAAAACTGACTTAAGGTAATTGCCAAACATATATAATTCTCAATAACCATGACTTGCTTTAAGTCACCTTTCCCACAGTGACTAACCAATATTGCCTGCTTTGTCACCGAAGTCTGTGCATCTATGTGAAAGAACACATAAACAAGTCAGCGCACAGATTACCAAACATTTCTCTTTCAATAGCATATTAATTAATGGATCTCAAAAGCTAGACCTGACAAGGCTAGAAGCCTCTTCACAAAGGAAGGAGTATGTGCAGTGCTTTGAGCTACAATGAATGTCCGGCTGTCTACATCACTGAGTAGGAAGTTTGGGGGGGGGATTGGGGTCGCTGGTCAGGGAGTGATTTAGCGCTTCATTTTGGCCATTTAGCAGTAAGGTTCCTCAACGGAAGGACTACACACCATCTGCTACTAATGGAAGCTCTGCTGCTCTCTATAACAACCACATCGGTTTAGTTGCTCCAACAGTACGTTGTGTGTCATTGTGTTACTTTGGAAAAATTCTATATTGTGCTGATAAAGTTATGCTTTATCAGACACGGCATGTGTGATAAAGTAATTTCCCATTCTTGAGATCAGTAAAGTTCTATTATTGTGATTACTACACATACATATGTGCACACAAACACAGGGCAGTAGCTCACAATAGTTGGTGGGAATCTGTAGGTAAGGGTTGTATCAAGCACTTTATATGAAATTGGTTGTTTTTATCTGTGATGAATGGCAGAATATATGTGTAAGATTCAAATGATCCTACCAGTAAGTTTTAATGGGTAAGAGGAGCTGAACCACTAAACAAACAGACTCATTTTTAAAAAGAAAAGGAAAGCTAAAAAATAAAAGCAACCGCATCCTCAGTTTAGTTTTGCAATTTTTTAGACCTATCTCCTATTAATATTTAAATAAATGAGAAACATTCATATGAAGAAGGAAAACACATTCCACAGAAATATGTGACATGAAAAATGCATCTATATGCCCTTTCTTTGGAAAAGATCAAACATGTTTCTTTGTTTAAAATCGGGCTTTGAAAACATGAACAAAAGCAGCCCAGCCACAGAATATTTGAATAAAAAATATGGTGGTGCTCCAGGGGCTCATAATATCTGCCATTTAATTTGACTCATGGGACGGGAAAATATATTTAGCAACAGTACAGCGATATAGAGGGAACTGTAGACACAGAGCTAATGGGCCAATAGACGGGACTCTTCCCTTGGAACTAAACAGAATACGAACGATTCTGTGCCGCAGTGACCACACAGTACTGAAGAAGGCGTCATCTCACAGACAATATTTAGCAGAGATTCTGACACACTGTGATTATCAATGATTGCAATGATTAAATTCACTTGCACTTGGTTGGCTACTAAAATCTAATTCTGGTCAGTTAGCAGAAAATTGCATTTGAGGTTGCTGCTTTTAGAGAGTAGCCTATGCTGTATTCATTCGATGGGAAAAGTGGCTCTGAGCTTGCTGTTTTATTGAGGGTCATATAATAATTAACCTTGGAGGATGTAGCAGTATCAAGAAGAAGTTTTAGAAAGAGACGTACCCTCTGTTCTTGTGTCGAAACGAAGGTCTGGAATCCCGGGGCAACGCCGAACCCGAGCTCGTGAACAAAGGGGGGCTCGGCCTGGCTGTGAATCTGCACTCTGACTCCTGCCTCAAACGCCGTCTCCTCTGTGGAAACACAAAGTGTCAAACAAGTGCACAACATAACCCTATAGCCCAAACCCAATCGAAGCAATCAAGCTAGAACCACCCCCCGGGTTAAGCTACAAGCTCTTGTGGCACTGGGTTAATTACATCTTCAGGGGATCCTCATTCAAATACAACTTTATTGCACGCATTTAATTCTGTCCTTTCAATTCATTCTAATTTCATTCAAAGAATGTGAACAATACAGTGTGGCATTCTGAGTTAGCCTGAAAATGACTTCTAATATCGAACTGGTTGGAGGGACGGGGCTAGCTTATAGGGAGTTTTCTGCCACAGGGAGTTTTTCCACTGTTGCCTTAGGCTTGCTCCTGTGGGGGTTTAGGCTAGGGTTGTCTGTAAAGCGTATTGTGACAACTGTTGTAAAATACGCTATATACATAAAATTTGATTTGATTTGATTTGATTATAGTTTTAGACAATATGCCCTGGGAACACTGAGCATGGATCAGAACTGTTTCCTGCTTTATAGTCCTGCCTGCTTTGTCAATTATGGTGGATTACACTCTGGTGCAGATTAAAGCAGGCCAATTTAGCGTGGCAAGACATTAAAAGATGCACATACTGTAAATGAAAGGTGCAGCAGCTAAACATGCTTTACCCAATCTGACAGCTGTGTGGTGTTTCATATGCATATGCAACATTGTCATAGCTGATCTGTCACAAAGGCGAGCGCACACTAACACGCTCTCACACGCGGTCCATTAAATGCTCCAACACCTTGCAGCGATCTTTTCATCATAACACCTGGTTGGTTCTCATCTGATTAACGTTTCACTTCTTTAAAATATACCGATTCGATCACTTTTTAAAGCCTCCATTTCTACATTGCTGAAAATAGCACATATTGTCACCCTCGGAAAAACTATTTTTTCACAAGTTATAAAAGAAAATGATATAAAAGAAAAGCGGCCTTTTTTCCAAGTTGTTAGTGGTAGCACACCCATCGCCCACAACCCATCAGGCATATTCCTAATCGGGGAAGGAAGGGCTTAAAGGGCAGCAATCACCAGCCTTGATGTGTGAAGGACAGGTGCGTAGAGACAGCTGTGTGTTGCAATGGCAACAGTGATTATGCTCCTTAGCCTCAACTGTTCTGAGCCTCAGGGCTCCAACAGCACACTTAAGTAGCTGCTGAATATATTAGCATTCCCATTTAATCCTTGCTTTTCCATGCGCCATTTATCTCCAAAATCCAGAGAGGCCACCCTTCAAATACTGTCATCTAATCTGAAAGTAACTTTGGAAAAGCAATACTCTTACACTCTTATACAAGCACAGCTTAGGAAAAAAAGATTAAAAAATTTCATATTCTTTAAACAATTTAAATCTTGCAGGAAAAGTAGTAATTATGCATTCGGATCATAAAGTTTGCTCCAAGTGCTGCACTTTTTCTATGGGATTTTTCTTGGTATGAAAGTTACATAAGCCACTACATAAGATAAATAAGCCATTCTGGCTTTCATAGTTTGTCATGTAGCTTGAATCTATTCATTACATTACATTTATTTGGCTCTTTCATCCAAAGTGACGTACAATAAGTGCATACTGAAGGTCACTGCGACAACTACAAAACACAGGTCTGAGTTTCAATTCTCTTTAAGTAACAGTTATTCATAGCCATGAACACAATAAGTCCAGTTCACACAGCAGGCATAGGCTAGGTCATAGAGTACTGCTAAGTCAAACTAGGAGGCATGACAGCAAACTACAACATAAAGATAACAATACAAGTGCAAAATAATTGTCTGAGTGCCCTGGAGAATGATGACAGTTACCTGGACTCACCACTCTGCAGGGCACTCCCAATCTAGGATCACTCTTATCACTTGTATCCTTTTACTTTGTTTCTATAGCACTTTCATGTTACACATGTACCTCCTGTACCACTTTCATGTTACATGTACCTCCATTCAGCACTTACAGTGCACTTGTATCATTATCTTGATTGTTATCTTGTTGTAGCTTGTTGTCATACCTCCTAGTTTGACTTAACATTACTCTCTGACCTAACCTATGCTTACTGTGTGAATAGGATTTAATGTGTTCATGGTTATGGATAACTGTTACATAATAAGTATAGTACCTTATTGGACCTGTGTTTTGTAGTTGTTCCACTGACCTTTGGTATGCACTTATTATACGTCGCTTTGGATAAAATTGTCTGCTAAATAAATGTAATGTGTTGAATAGATTTTAAAATACTGACAAAGTTTGGAAATTCAAATTAGTGAGCCATGGCACTCTTACTTGACCTATGCCATTACAGTGCTTTTTACCACATCCTGCTTTTTAAAAAGGTATAATAGCTTGTTAGAGGGAGGCATTGCTCTAGCCTTTATTTCCTGAAATTTTTGTTCATATTCAGTTGCTTGTGACTGCAATGCAATTTTGATGCAGTTGGACAATGCAACACATACTTCACTAGAATACAAATTGAACTAGAGAACTGTAGCCCACCTTTAAAAAACTATTATCAAACATTAGCAGTGCAGTAGTGATCACAGCCTATATAGACGTGTTAGAAACAGGATAATAGACCTATAGGGTATCTTTTTAAGCTGTCTGAAAAAAACATGTGAATTTTCAGAAGCCGATCTCGCTGACAGCAGTGTTTGTTAAAATGCATTGAGCATCAGGGATTAAAGCACTGTTGGTGACTGAACTTTCCCTCCCCTTTCAGATTGACCTGGAGAAGACCTTTCCTGAGGCAAATGATTATAGCATGGATGCGCCCTCAATGCCTGAGTTCCCCTGAAGGCTATCTGTGAGCCTGCCAACACTATGCTGATTACAGTCAAAATGAGATTCATAAACAAGAGTGAAAGACCAGCGACCTTTAAAAAGGCAGCCCAATTAACTACGGGGAGGAATAGGGTAAAAAAGTTAAAAGTGACAGGCATCAATGTTAATAATGTCATATGAATAATGAATTTAGATAACAGATATTATTTTAGATCACATATATTATGCTTGAAACCGAACAAATCATATAAATAATTGTAACAACACAGCATCATTAATTGAATCCCTTTTCCGGAGAGAAAAATATCACAAAAAGTGAACATGCAATATCATTAAATATTATATTATATACACATACATATGTAAATTATATGATAATATTATTCATTTATACAAACAAGTACTGTCAACAGTACTTGCAGAGGGCTACCCAAATCAATACTTGCAGACCGAAAAAGGTTTCATAAAAACTAAACACTCATCAAATATCATCTAAATTTATGGCACCAATATAAATATAGGCGGCAGTGTAGTATAATGGCTAAGGAGTTGGTCTTGTAACCTATAAGGTAGCAGGTTCGATTCCCCGATAGGACACCGCCGTTGTACCCTTGAGCAAGGTACTTAACCTGCATTGCTCCAGTATATATCCAGCTGTATAACTGGATAAAATGTAAGTCGCTCTGGATAAGAGCTTCTGCTAAATGCCTGTAATGTAATGTAAATATCGGAGGACTATTCTGTAATATACACATTATGTACAGAAAAGCTGTGTAACTTCATGATGCCATTGTCCATTTGCCATAGCTCTCTCGAATACAATCTAAATTATGTAAAATGGATGATAAAAATGATTTTGTACCTCAGGGTACAATACTGAAATGCAGTATACATGAGCATACAGTGCAGTCTGGACAGTGACACGATTTTTGTGGTTTTGACTCTGTACTCCAGCACATTGGATTTGAAATGAAATAATGAATATTAGCTTAAAGTAGAGACTGTCAGCTTTAATACGCAGGTATATCCGTATTGGACGAACCATATACCAAAAAAGCAAGTCATCATGGGGTGTAAAAATCAGAACAAATTGATCAGACATAGCAAAAACATTAGGTGTATCCAAATCAACTGGTTGGTACATTGTTAAGAAGCAATAATGCATTGGTGAGCTCAACAAGAGCAAACAACCTGATAGACTATGGAAACAACTGGACATGGATGACTGAAGACATTCAATTGTCAAGAAAAAACCCTTTTCAGCTTTTGAACATATCAAGAACACTATCAAGTAGGTATGCATAGACGTGTGAAAGACTGACATAAAGAAAAGACTAAACCAGCATAACCTCAGAGGGTTCACTGCAAGATGCAAACCACTGGTAAGCCTCAAGAACAGAACGGTCAGGTTAGAGTTTGCTAAAAATATATATGCTGTATATATTTAAATAAAAACAGTGGAGTTAGGGAACAAAGTCATATGGGCAGATGAGACAAGTATTAACCTGTACCAAAGTGATGAAAGAGGAAAATGTGAAGAAAGAAAGTGACTACTCATGATCCAAAGCACTCTTCCTCATCTGTGAAACATGGTGGTGGGAGTGTTATAGCATGTATGGCTGCCACTGGAACTGGCTCACTTATCTTCATTGATGATTGCTGACAGCAGCAGCAGGATGAATTTTAAAGTGTACAGAAACATTGTATGTGCTTAGATCCAACCAAAAAGATTCAAAACTCTTTGAACAGTGCCTCAGCAGGACAATGACCCCAAACATACTGCTAAGGTAACCAAGTTTTTCAGGGCCAAAAAGTGGAAATGTTCTTAACTGGCCACGCCAATCACATGACTTGAATCAAATTGAACATGCGTTTCACTTTCTGAAGACAAGACAGAAGGCAAAAAGCTGCAGCAACCCAGCATCATAGTCATCCTGCCTCTCATATCTTTGTTCACAGACACATTTCATAGCCAATAAACAGAAATTACCACTGAATCCAGCAGAACAGAGGACTGTGTTTATTTTACACCATATCCTTATTCAGCTATTTGTGAAAAACATCTATATACACAAAACTGATTTGGCATCCTCAGCTGAATAATCTTAGCATTCATCACTAAATCTCCTAATAATGCGTCTTAGTCCTGGAGCCTATATGAATGAGGACTGGTTCATAAGCCATTTTCAATGCAAAGAGTGGACATTTTCAATGGCTCACTTATAATGCAGTTGTGCTTTACTTCAGACAAAAGTATCTTGCTCTACTTTATCATCATTGAGACTATTGGCTATAAATTTACCTGCTTGGTTCATCTTTTTTCATATTTATCACATATTCAACCTTTAATTTCTCACACCGCAGCACTGTTGTGAATATCAGTAGAATGAAATTAGACATAAAATAGCATCTAAATCAGGGATCATCAACTCAAATCCTGGAGGGCCACTGTGACTGTCGGTTTATGATGTGTTCATTAACTTAAGAGCTTAATTTAACTCATTTATTGGCCGAAGCGTCTGCACACCCTGTTTCCAAGGCCTAAATTGGCTGCTCATTGAAAGGAAATCACAAAAATGAGCAGAGACTGCACTAAATCATGGCCCAACCTTACCCTAAGCACAATACATTTTGTCCTTCAAGTAAATGATATTAGTTATTTTACTCATCAATTATTACTTTTAATTATTCATTGGATTTCAGACAATATATTCATTTATATTCATGTATTTTTGATGTATTTTGTGTATACACCATATTGTGGTCTCTGGGACCTGCCTTAAAATACTACAAAGTTCCCTTGTGGAGAAATGCAACCCTTTTTATGCACCACAGCCCCCTGAAACTAGCAACCTTCTCCATTTATAAATAGCATTGTTTGGTAGTTTTGCATTCAACAGTACATTGTTAAATAAATAAATGTAATGTAATGTAAATGTAAAGGCAACACAGTATAACCAAATGATGTCTGATATTGACAAAAAAAGGGGGGGGGGGGGGCGGTGGCATTTTTCCATTGGTTTATGTTGTGACACCGCCACATTACATTTTCAGTTAAACACTGAGGAATTTTTAAATTGAAACATACCAGTTGCACTTTGATTATTTTTGTGTTTTTATTTCATTGGGAGACAAGCAGAGCAGGTGCTGGAGCCCCTATTGTTTTTGTTTATTTCTTCTTATTTTGCCAGTGCCGCCCAACTGGATTAGACTTTATAATGATCTTGGATGTAAATGAGGTGTGCTGAGCATATGCAAATACTGTCCGTGTGGGGCTTCTACTTCCACTGTTACTGGTACACTGATACACATGCAAATTAGGTGAATCATGTGACTGCAGCTCAAATGGAGAAATGAAACAAAGTAAACAAAAAAGTTAACTCCAAATAATTCTATAAAAACTGTCTCCAAAATAATTGTGTAAAATAACTTATAAATCTTTTTATGTCACAGATTTTCTGTTTAACTAAAAACAATAAGGCAAATTCACAGACATGGATAAGAATGGACACACAATCATAGACACAGATGGACACACACTGTTCATTTGGCCAACAACGTGATTTCTCAAATAGCTTGTGTGTTTTTTTCACTGCCTTTCCAGAGCAGTGTTTCTTGTTCTATTGCGCAGTCAAAACTGAGCCCATCTCCCCATCTCCTTCTCGACGGGCTTTCTTTCAGCTCGGCCTGGCATGCTAACAGTCAGCTTCTACTGTAATAGCCAGTAAATGGAGAGAAGACCAGAGAACAAATGCATCTCCTAGTGATGACAGGAGCAATTTACTCTGCAAAGTCTGCAACACTGCTCTGATGCGACTTCATTTCGGTGCAACCGGCTTGCATGTGGAGCAGGCCAAGATCATCGTTATCTGTCATGATTGCTTACTGTTATTCATATGGTTTCCCACAGAGAATATATACAGAGAACTATAAATTCTGCTCTTCTGATACAATGAAATCTGAATGAATTTACAGATTACATTTGCCAATGACACAGAGGAAAAAGTTTAAATTCATGTTTAAATAACAATGACTGTCTTCATCCTATTTATAGACTGATCTTTCAAATCTCCTTACATAAGAAAGCTAATATAAAACTGAGCATATACAAAGATACCGGTGCAATATTTCTAAATAATCAATGGATAGTTTTGCGCAGATTTGTTGAATGTGTGTTCTTTTTCCAGAACCTTTCTGCTTGAAATGTTTTCTGAACATTATTTTACAAGCCTCATGAAAAAGCTTGTAAATGTAAAGCCTCATATAAATTACAGTTTACAGTTTAGTGTTATTTGTACATTAGCTTGATTAAACTCTTATTAATTAATGTTTTCATGGTGAAACACTGTCAGAGCCATCATAAACTAGGCTATAATTATAATTATAAACCAACTGAAAAATGTGTTGCTGTATATTCATTTATTTATATTGCGGCATTTTCTTTGACATTTTATATTTAAAACAAGTTAAAATTTAAATCCAAGATTTCTTTGTACAGTCGCTGACCTGCATTAATGAATAAAATATAGCGATCACATCCTCCCAGGCTAAATACACAAAAAAATGACCTACATGACTCGTAAGCTACATAATGTAGGGCCAAGTGCGTTTCAATGAACTCCACCTGGCTGCTGATTTGCCCATACGGTTATACTCGCCATGAAATTTTGATCCACTTCCACAGTGTACAACTTCCACTTCAATAATGCAGCACAGTAGAAATTCTCCACCTGACTGAGATTTAATAGGAATAATATCCATTCCCATTTACATTCTCTTTCTCCTCTTCCTTGCATTTGGAAGTGGAAAAATGGCTGGGACAGTAAGACTTATTGACTGCAATTAACAGTGAATCACAAGTAGGTATCCACTTCTTGAAATACTTGACTTTTCTTTTTTTTCTTTTTTTTACCTTACTTGAGCTCATACCAAGAACTTACCTACAGTAAAATGTGAGAGATCACCTACTTCACAGGCAACAGTTTTAGAGATGGTAAAGCATAGATATACTGACATGCATTTACATTTATTAAGTTCTCCAGAGCAACTTTTTGATTCATGTATTTAATTTGTATCATTTTATAAGAACAACAATAAACATATGGCCACACACCAGAGCCATAGTGAAATCACGTAAATAGCAAAATGACTAATCAGAGCAATTACAAAAAGTAATCAAAATGAAAAAAAATTCTTGTTCATGCTTGAAGAGGAAACTGGATTCAGATAATTACATTTAGATACATGATGGGCACTACCATGCATACTGTCAGCCAAAGCTAATGATTTAAAAGCAGACGGATGTGCACAGTGGCTACTTTGAAGGCAAACTTGTACACAGACAGATTATTCCAAAGCATCATACTAGAGGTCTTTCCAGTTTTCTTCTGCAGAACCAGGCTGCAGGTTATTTTTTTTTACTTCTGCTGACTAATAAAATCAGAGCATTCTACATAGGCAATACTGATAGCTAACTTTGCACAGTTTGAATTCATAAATATTTAGTAACAAATTGATACTAAATCACAACTTAACTACCACTCAGCGTATATATATATATATATATATATATATATATATATATATATATATATATATATATATACCTTATGTAAAATTGTATGCAAATTGTTTTACAGGACTGCAAAATCACACAATATGTATTGTGTATTGTAAATGCTACAAGCTCTGGGGAAAATTCATACAATTACACATTAACACTACAAATTTACAACATTCTGGCCATATTACTAGCCCTTTAAATTGCAAATGTGTACATTTTACATTTTAATGTTGTATTGCGCAGAAAGATACATTTTCAGGTAGCTCTGTATTTTTGTTGGTTCTTTTAAGACAACATGTTATAGCATAGCACAGCACATCATAACATAATGTAACATAACAATGACGAGAACAGGCCATTCAGCCCAGCAATACTCGCCATTTTCATTCCAATAAAAGGTTACTTACTGATCACCATTTACCTACAAACTAGATAGTATCTAGCACCATATCAAGCCGGGTTTTGAAAACCCTCAGGGTTTCTGCCTCTACATGATCTGACAGACTATCCACAGTGACTACTCTCAGTGTAAAAATGTCTGCAGAATTTGCCTTTTGATCATTTCCATTTATGCCCCCTTGTTCTACTAATAGAACTCAACCTGAAGAATCTCTTGTAGTTCGCTTTGTTAATCAATTTTATGAATCCAAAAGCCTCAATCAAATCACCCATAGAATACATACAGAACCAACAATTTGCCATTCTTGCCTTATTACCTCTACAGAGTACATGCATAGATGTGGAATGTGGATCCAGTATTTGCCTTGTTTAGAGATATCTAGCAGCATCTGCATTAATATTTGTTCATTCAGGATACTCTACAATTGTCAGTGTGCTGGGGTTTTCATCCATTCCAAATGCACGCTCAGAAGGTCAGAGGATTATATCGTAAATTGGTTGATTACCCAGAGCAGTAGATGTGTTTTTAAGGACAGTGTGAACTTAATTGTTGGTATACAGCCTCTGGTGGTAAAAAAAATGTTAATAGCTTATTAGTGGTAGCATAATTCACCTTACAGAATTATCCTACTGCTAATGCTCTACTAAATCCTCTGCTGCCATAATGCTGCTCAATAGGAACTGTTTTTCTGAAAGCACAGTCTGCTTCGAACAGAATACGGATACATTTACAGTATATCAGGCTAATTAGGTTTGCATCTCATCCATGTTCAATAAAGTTATGCCCTTTCAAAACAACTCAAATTATATAGAGCTCTGATTAACCAATCAGACTGACAGACTTTCTGTAAAAAGAAGCAATAGTTGCAGAATAACTCCTGCAGAGACAACTAAACAACTATCTGGAGATTAACAAAAGAGCCGTGCGTGGGCAAAAACACAGAACTTCAGCAGAAATACTGATCTGGAAATATAACAGACATATCCAACAAGACTCAGTTATTACTCAGAAGCTTCTTACTAGTAATTGACTATTCAGACTGGTAATGGACAATTTGCCTCAGATACAAGAATAAAGAAGCCACCCAAGTGGCTCTCAGGATAGCAAGCTTGCTGTACATTAGCAACGAATGCTTCCCGGGGCTGAATGGACAATGGTCCGTCTTGTTCTTCACTTTTGATTTGCCTAGAAATATGTGACATTTGACCAAAAAATGTAAAAAATAACAATAATTGTAAGTCACATTACATTACATTTATTTGCAGATGCTTTTATCCAAAAGCACAATGAGTGCATGCCAAAGGTCACTGGAACAACTACATTGGAACAAGTTGTGGGGTATTCACTAATTTCTTCACTGGTGAATAACATCTTAACTCATGAACTCTTCTGTGTCACATTAGAGCTATTTCAAGCATCATAAAACAATGGTAATGCTGTGCATTATTTTCAGCTTTTAAGGGTATGCAGTTTAGTTAAACACAGTGAATGCAATATGAATAATGTGAATGTAAAAAAATGACCATAATGGAATTATATTATCAATTTTCAAATTTACATTTAAATTAAATTAAAATAAATACAAAGAGGGGTTCTATTTTTCATTTAGAGTATTTTCATTTCCTATTTGCAGCACTTGCACCTGTCCTGGCATGACAAATCAATTTTTATTTTCTGTGGGAGATCCTATTTCACTCAGTGGTAATAGTTGTAACAGCACACAGCCCAGTGGGCATATATAGCTGAGGTCTCAGCATGATGATAATGACGCATATGTTTTTTACAAATATCCCAGCAGTGTTCCACTAGATTCAAATCAGGTAAACAAGGGCTCCAATCCATCCAACACATATTATTCCATGCGAGGAGGAAAGCATAAAAATATGCGGAGCATATATACACATATTTTAAAAATATCCTGAATCCTTGGATTCTTTTTTTTATTATTTTACATTTACATTTAATGTGAGGGACTTTAATATTGTATTTGTAAAATTTGGCAGCGAAGTAGTTAGCACTGAACACAAAAAGAAGAGTATTTATCCCAGAGATGTCTTTGATGTTTGAAAAGGACATCAAACCTATCACGAACAGAGCTTGAGAGGGTCCGATTATTTTGAGAAGACTGGCAGGGGCACATTTACCACATTTAACAGGAGACCAAAGTAAAGTTCTTTATTCAAAATGTATTTATTATCTCTTTGAAGACCAAAAAACTTTAAAACTTTGAAAAACAGAGCGCACCAGCATCACATGATAAAGAAGTTTTAAAAAATCACAAAGCAGAATCTTTTTTTTTTTTCCTCATGTATCACCAGATATTTTTTTATGTATAGCTTTTGTCCATGGTTAGATACACACTTTGTGTGTTCGGGGAATATAAAACCTCTTTACCAAGACCTGGCTTGTCGATCAGTAATGCCAAAGAGGACAAAAAGTGCATAAATGGTACTCAGCAAACAAAGAGTGCATAAACTGCACTCATTTGCACTTACACACTTTGACTACTCCCTTGCTCACAATGTAAGTGAAAGTAAATTTAAAAATGCAAATGTAATAAATACATAATAATGTATAATGTAGTACCAAATATGCATCTCATTACAGCAAGTTTGTCGGCATGAAGAAGGGATGGAAAGGTAAGCGGAGGTAAACCAAACAGGTTATCTCTGCAATAATATTTCCATTAAAGTAGTACTCAAAATATCCTGTCTGTGCAGACATGCAAGATGGCAGAAGAATACTAATGTAACCCGTCAAAATTAAATAGCATGAAATTACATTATACTTGGAATCCCTTTTCACAATGACAGTTTTTATAACTAATTATTATATATTTCATAATGAAACCCTATTTCATCATTGTTTGTTTAACAATAACTTCACTCAAATCTGCATGATAATGAAGTCCCATTTTCTTAATGACACTTCTCACATTGACATTTAGTAATATGGTGACATTTCAATCTGTTGTGAGAACAATGATCTGGTACTGATTTTAGACTGACACAACTGGAGACATTAAATGAATTATGTCATTTTGAAAAGTGTTATTGCGAAAGTAAATGTCATTATTGAATAATGTCATCAGGACAACTGATTTTATGAAACAGTTATTTCAGGATAATGAGATCAATTTTTAAAATGTTTTTTTCTTGATTTATTTATTTGATTTCAGTAGGCTTCAAGCAGGTCAAATATCATACAAGTTGTGATATTACAAAAAAATTGCATGGATTTATTGACAAGGTTTCTTTGAAGTGGTGGGTGGGGGTAAGTGGATTTGGTTCTAACATCAGGGCCTATATCCATAAGGAATCTCAAAGTGTGATTCCCCTGTCCATATCCTAAACTTTATCCAGTATTGTCTAAATGACAGGACTGGATCAGCATTCTACTTATACCCCATTTGCACTGGTACATTTGAGCCAAGCAAGACCTGTACTGGCCTATGCTGGAGCTTTTGAACTTGTTCAAATGTGTTCTGAGCTGGTGAAAACTGATTTAGAACCAGCCCCATTTCATTTCTGGAGCTGACACGATTATAATTACTGTAGCAATAATGTCAACAACATAATTTTGCCACCAGGATGTTTGAGTAAACCATGCAAAATATTGCAGGCAGTCTGCCATTTAAAACCACACAACCCAAAACGAAATTGAGCAACATGAGTCTTTGTTGTGCAAAGAAAACCGAGTGTCCCAGACTTTCAGTGAAGTTCAGGTCCTGCTGAACATGTGGGGTGATGCTTCAGTTCAAGAGCAGCTGCTATAGCCATTGTGAAACAAGGCAGTGTGCATTATTATCAGCTCCGAGTGTTAAGGTGGCTACCACAAACTGCAAAGCATGGCCATAAAGAAACTGAAAATAGACTACAGGAAAATGAAGGGACCACAACAGTTGGAGTGGTGTTGAGCCCGGAAAAAAAAAATTGAGATACGAATTGATAGATTCTGTTCTGGAACACAGACTCTCAATAGATCAAGCTGAGGCTTGCAACGCAGCAACCAGCATCCTGGAAGGTGCGTCAAAATTCAGCTCGCTGTCTTCTCCAGCAAAGCTTACAGTGGCATAAGCTGCCATTTCAGCAGCTTTTTAGCTGAACGGCATTTAATGAGCCGTGGAATGCGGCCTAGTTCCATGAATTTATGTTACCTTGTTTGCTGACAGGTGACCAGTGCTGTTTATGGGAAGTGTTGATTATGCCAGTGGGGACCAGTTGGTCTTTAGTCAAACATAATCATTAATAATGAAATAGTTAATGTACAAAATCATGAATACATTGCTAACACACACACATAACATTTTCATACAGTTAAAAACGTACTTCATGTACAGATTTCCAGGAGGAAGAAAATTTGCTGTCTGTATTCTGTTTATAAAAATGCCAGAGCCTTTCTGTTGTCAGAATTACATGGTGAAAGTGTATGAGGTGTCCAGTATAAATAAAATTGGCTGCACATTTCAGTCCATTGGCTTGTCTCTGTGCTGCCTTACTGCATGTCTCACAATCGTTTAACGAGGAACACACTAATTCAGACATCATCAGTACACCAAAAACAGACCAAGACTTTTCATATTATAGTGATTCCCCTCCCACCTCCCAAATACTGCAAACTTGTTAGCTGTGGCCTGGTGCCCTCTTTTGTGACCTGTACGTGCTGTAATAATGTGGTCTTTTTAATAAGAATCTAATATAATAATCTATACATCTATTAATCTATGATGGATGAGCAAAGAGCAGGTGTATTGGAAGGGAGAAAGTTTTCAAACTACCATAATACTATTACAATATCACACTATTGCTTATCAATAATTTAAAACTTTGCTGGGCACTCTGACACAGCTTTCTGTCAAACAGTTGTAGTCATGGTTATTTAGTCAAACTTTGATCAAGCTTTAAAAACCTGGGCTAAGCCATAGTGCTATACTGAAAAATGGTAACACAGTGAGAACACATGAGTAGGTCCTCATATCCTGGGCTAAAAAAAGCCTGAAAAGATATATTGATTAAATAGTAACAATATTACCAAAAGCAAGAAGGCCATAAAAACAAACACATAATGGTAAAAACAGGCAATTCAGCCCATGTATGCCATTTACCTACAAACTAGAGAGAATCAAGCAGTAAGCGTGGGTTTGAACACCCTTAGGGTCTTAACCTTATTACATGACCTGGCAAGCTCTTCCACACATTGGCAGCTCTCTGTGTAAAGAAATACTTTCTGATATTTGTGGAGAATTGACCTTTTCATAATTTCCACATTATATTCTCCTGATTTTATGTTACTCCAAGAAAATGTTAGCATTTCATGAGTTCATATTGAAGGATAGTAGCCTGGTGAACTAAAATATGATCCAGGATCCTCGTTTGCTTCCATCCATTGGCAGTCAAGACAGTTATGTTGTTGTACAATTTCCTGGAACTGAACAGTTTGTTTTAAATGAAAAATAAAATTAAGCCTCAAAGGCAAACTCTGTGGGAAATGGGGAGGGGGGATGTTTATAACTTTGAAAATTAAGTTGAGTGCAATTTTAATTTGAATAATTTCTTGGAATGGTTACTTGCATTAGTCTATCCATATTTTTTACAGCAAGGCTTTTATTTTGTGGATAAATTGTTTTATAAGTTTAAAATTGATAACAAAACAAGCCACAAGCAAGATCTTATTAGAACTTTTTTTCTGTCTGCTAAGCGTGTAATGGTGTTATTGCCCTCTAAAACACTGTTGATACTGGTATTACCAGTTTCAGCAAACGTCCCTTTGAACTGATCATTGGTCTAACCTGCATCTGCTTTCATTAACTTTCCTTAATTAACAAGTGTGCCAACGCTTTGAGTCAGGTAGACAGGTAAACACGTAGCTTCTTTCTTTACATCATGTTAGGGAGATTAAATGATCAGTTTTAATCACTAAGTGCACAAAAAATAGACAGAATTTGATTAACTACTGCATTAGCTTTCAGTACACCGCTCAGTAAAGGCTATCTAATAAAACTTGTGCTTCAAATGACATAATTCGTACATTGCAGATCTTTGCTATGAATGTTTTGCAAAAGTGAGTGTGGAGAATGAAGAGTATATGTATCAAAAATTCTCAGTAACGTCAATAAAATAGGCACAATTTTGTGATGCAAATAAAAGCAGTTTTATCAATGTTCTCATATTAATTTGATAACATCAACTTTGAAACTAGGCCAATGCACTTTTATTGATTTTTTAAAAACTTTTTTTTTTTTTTTTTTCTTCAAAATACCAGTATTGACCGTGTGGAAATACCTACACCGGTGTAAACTCAGGCACCGTATGTGTGCAGTTAAAGTGAGCACCATGTCAGGCCTACTGTCTGCACTCTGTAAGCCACAGCATAATAACCAGTCAACAGCAAAATAACTGTACCTGTCTTGAGTTCTCAAAAATAGAAACATGACAAACTACTGCAGAGAACAGTAAAACTGAGAACTGTTGCCTAAGATTGCCTAATGATGCATAAACAACTAAGGTGTGATTTTAGCCATATTATAAGACAGTGAGGGAATGATGAAAGGGTAATAGCAGTCTGCAGACAAGCAGGCAGTTTCTAACCACCCAACTTGAACTGCTTCTAGCACCATTAAGTTATATACAGTATGTACTGTATCTTTCAAAGTGTTGAGCAATGCATGTTTGACTGTACTCAAGAAGATAGATTTTTAAATTATGCTACTGGCTTGGAAACTTTCTCTAAACTCTCTGATTTTTGACAGACCCATTATGTAGTTATGTATGGAGTGTTCTGTTTAATGCCCACTTTTTGCATCAGTTGAAACAACAAAGACAATACACATATCGTATAGTAAAGAGTTTGAAAATGCGTAATTGTTTATACTCAGGGCTTGACATTAACCCCCCGCCACCAGCCACACGTGGGTAGAAAATTCTGGGCTGATGAAAATACTGAGCCACAGTGACTGCTTAGCCATGTCAAGCATTGTTTATACTACACACGCTGTGCATTGACCAGTCTCTAAATCTGCACTGTATAGTGTAATGCTACGTGCCGATCTTTTCTTCAAGTCAGTGCATGCTTACCCACTGATTTACCTTCACTAAAATGTCTTTAACAGGATTCTCTGGAGCTTTGGAGATATTTAAGGTATTTTCATTTCAAACTTCAAAAAAATCTGAGTGAAGTTCAGGCGATCATTTATTTTGGTTACACTTGGCGGAAAAATTATGACAGGAAGCAAAATTGGATTTTAAAAACAGGAATATGAACTGTTGAAAGGTGTGGTATACACTAGTGGAATACACCAGAACACCAACTTATACTAGAACGGATTAAACTATGAGAGAGGGATAAAGGATACAAGGACAGAAATATTGAATGACATGCACAGTAAATTTGATATTTCATCCAATATCGACTTTTTTTCAGAAACGTTTCAGAAGTTCTCAGAAGCAGAAACTTAAAAATGCACATTAATAGGAGTTTATAAGTACAAACATAAACCGGATTTATCCAAAGCCATAGTTTCATGCAGTATACCAATTGTCCTGTAAGAATGGAAGGTTAGCTAAGGAAGCTTAGGAGGAAGAACCCCAACCTACACCTCAGTCTCATAGAGCACAAGATGCAATGAAGAATGAGCCCCCTCTGGCCCATCATTAGGGGACACATTGAACATGCCCTGCAGCAGGTATTCAGGTGGCAGGTACATGGCTGAGCAGGTATTAGTGTGGGTTCCCACTTCTGAGAGCAAATCCTTATGAGGAAGCAGATAAGGTGATCCCAGTGAATTAGCATCTGTGACAACCTGGGAGATTGTATCCAGCAGACATTTTGTGTAAACCTGTTGAAGAAATGTCATGCTCATGAAGCCTTGAGCATTCCCATTGTCTCTCTAGCTAACTCAAAAGGGGCATGGGAGGATATCGCCTAAAGGGCCTAGGCTCAGCCCCTGTGAATGGCAGGAACTAAAAGAGAGTGTCTGACAGGAAGTGGGGCATATTCTCTTCCAACCCAGGTCACACGCATCTGATCCAGCGCAACATCCGTACAGACCCAGAGAGGGATTTTAAGCTATGTTTACTGGGTACCTAAAGTCAGGTGGGAAGGCACTGGAGAAATAAAGGAAAATGGAAGCATCTAGTATTGTAATAACTTTTGCACATTGAATGTAAGAGACCCAAGAGACCCACGGTAAGACTGTCTTCACCACCCCTGCAGGCTTGGAATGGTGCACAGTTATTCTCTTTGACTTTCATGGGGCACCAGCTACCTTCTAGAGCCTCATGGACCAAGTACTGTGGTTAGCACTGTGGTACTAAGACCAGGATGTATACGGTGTTAGACACTGTCTAGTCTATAGGTAATCAGATCTCTAATTTAATCAGGAAAATGGCGAGCATTGTTGGGCTGAATGGCCTGTTCTCATCATAATGTTATGTTATGTCACGTAATGTTATGTTATGCTATATTCCATCACCAATTTTCTGCAACCTACCAAGACAATGTGGTCATTTGCTGTGAAGATTGGGTGAGTCACAATAAATGACTTACGGCTGTGCTTGGGGCATTGTGGGAGGCAGGGAGAATGGGGGGAAAAAAAACACAAAAGCAAAGACCAGGACTACAAGAGGCAGAATATCTGGGGTTCACCACTGGCTAAAGAAATCTGAAGTATCAGCTAAAGAAAGTGGCAGATATCCAATAATGGCCCTGATCTATCACCAGAAAAACAGCTGAGTGCATCCCTTGGCCTGACAGGCT